>NC_133361.1:106216884-106401884 GCF_049309525.1 Garra rufa
TAAAAAACAAATTTGACCTTATAGGGACAAATTTTCTCTTAGAGCTGAATCATAAACGGTCATCGTACTAACGTTATAAAATGCATAATATGACTAATAACACTGTGGTTGTCCATTCAATTCGTGTAATGTTAGGCCCTGTAACATAACTTGCTACCGGTAGGGTTGTTATAACGTTATGTCAACATATTGTTGTATGAGGCCTCGATCCCGACAGGCAACACGCACACGGTGTAATTTATAAGTGTTCAGAAACAAGAACATTTCGATTACTTTGTTCTTTACCCCTAAAATTTTTTTACATTTACATTAACATCAAACCTTGTGATAACTAGTATTTGGCTAACTGGCTAGAATGTTCGTGTTAAACATGGGGGGGGGGTTCCCCCAACTGCTCCCCGGGTGCCGCAGCAATGGCAATTGGCCTCACTTCACCTCCTCCATAAAAAGCTAACGTTACCTATCTTCACATTTGTAGTGGTGAAACATTTAGAAATACAAATTTTTAAGGTTCTGTATACAATTTTACATCTTACCTAGCTAGTTCTTGCTGGTTCTGCGTACTCCGTCCGAAGTCTTTCTCAGTCAGGATGAAATGTAAAATTCGAGAAGAGTGTGACGGCTGATGGTTAGATGATTGGTTGCCAGGTGTTTATCCCGTGCGATTCTGTTACAAATGACGACGGAGATGAGGATCCAATTGCAAGCTTTATTAGACAGATCGTAGTCGACAGACAGGGTCAAAACACCAGCAAACAGGAATAAACAGGGTAATCCGAAAGAGTAATACAGTGAACAGGCATGACGGTCGTAATCCAGTAGGGCAGTCCAAAGTAACAAAGAAAACAAACGAAACAAACAAGGCAAAACTAAGACTAGGCTAAGACTTGGAAAACAAAACAAGAATAAACTATGAAACAAGGAAACTCGGGAACAAGACACGGAGAAAAACAACGAAATTGCTCGGTAGAGTTAGCGTAGGCAAAACAATACTTCGCAGCCAGTGTGTGTGCTGAGCTGGCCTTTATGGCTGACAAACAGGAAGCTACCACAGAGGCAGCAGAGGGAGCAGCAACAGTCAGTGTGGGTAAGAGCTCCGTCTGCTGGCCTGGTGTAACATAGCCCCCCCCCCTCAAGGAGCGGCTTCCAGACGCTCCAAAAAACAACAGGAAGAAACAGTCCAGGGGAGCGGTGGGGGGGCCAGGAGACTGAGGCCGAACAGGTTGGGCAAAGGCCCTCCGGGGCGGAGCAGAAGGCGTAGCAGCCCTCCAGGGCGGAGCTGGAGGCGGAGCAAGAGGCTTAGAAGCCCTCCAGGGCGGAGCAGGAGGCTTAGCGACCCTCCGGGGCAGAGCAGGAGGCGCAGGAACCATCCAGGGCGGAGCAGGAGGTGCAGAAGCCCTCCAGGGCGGAACAGGAGGCGCAGGAACCATCCAGGGCGGAGCAGGAGGTGCAGAAGCCCTCCAGGGCGGAACAGGAGGCGCAGGAGCCCTCCAGGGCGGAACAGGAGGCCGCATCATGGACTGGGACCTGGGGAGAACAGAGACAGAGGAGGCAGACAGAGCAAGGAGAGAGGTAGAGAGTTCATGGGGGGAAAACGTGGCCTCCATAGCCGTGACTAGGCAGACGAGAACTTCAGGAACGGCTTTCGTGGCTGTTACTGGGCAGACAGAGACTTCTGAAACGGCCCCAAAAGCCGAGATAGAGATGACAGGGAGCCTAGGCGGTGCAGGCAGAGCAGGGAGTCTTGGCGGAGCAGACAGAGCAAGGAATCTTGGCGGAGCAGGCAGAGCAGGGAATTTTGGCGGAGCAGACAGAGCAAGGAGTCTTGGCGGAACAGGCAGAGCAAGGAACCTTGGCGGAGCAGGTAGAGCAGGGAACCCTGGTGGTGCTGGCAGAGCAGGGAGCATAGGCGGAGCAGACAGAGCAAGGAATCTTGGCGGAACAGGCAGAGCAAGGAACCTTGGCGGAGCAGGTAGAGCAGGGAACCCTGGTGGTGCTGGTAGAGCAAACAGTTCAGGGGGCCATGGTGGAACAGGGAGCTTGGGTAGCCATGGCAGGGCAAACAGTTCAGGGGGCCATGGTGGAACAGGGAGCTTGGGTAGCCATGGCAGGGCAAACAGTTCAGAGGACCATGGCTGATCAGGGAGCTTGGGTAGCCAAAACAGTTCAAGGGGCCATTGCAGAATAGGGAGCTTGGGTAGCCATGGCAGGTCAAACAGTTCAGGGGACCATGGCTGGTCAGGGAACTTGGGTAGCCATGGCAGAGTGGACAGAAATATGAATCCCCACAGCAGAGCGGGAAACCACGGAGGTGCAGGGAGAGCAGGAAACTTGACAGTGGTTGAGCGGGCAGCTAGTTCATGTCTGGATGATACCCCCTTCTGAGGATCTGCAGCGGGAGCCGCCTCCTCAGGGGGTTCCGCCAAAGACGCCACCTCCATAAGAGGTATAGGCGCAGCGGACACGTGGACAGGTGAGGCCTCCAGAGCAGACTCGTTGACAAACTCATGGGCAGACGAGGCCTCTGGAGAAGACTCGTGAGCAAACTCAGGGACATACGAGGCCTCTGGAGTAGACTCGTTGACAGAAACACGGACAGATGAGGCCTCTGGGACGCAGTGTGCGGCCCACACACTCAAAATGGCAATTGCCATCACCGGTAATGCAGTCGGCAATGGGATGCCCACCGGGCTGGAAGATGAGAGGCTTGGGAGCGTTAGCTCTGTGTGGCCTGCTTGGCCTGGAAGCGAGGGCTCTGCATGGCTTGGGAGCGAGGGCTCTGCATGGGTTGCTTAGCTTGGGAGCGAGGGCTCTGCGTGGCTTGGGAGCGAAGGCTCTGGACGCTTGGGTGAGGCATGACTTGGCTCGAAGGGAACAGCTGTGACTTGACCTGGCGTGACAGGAACAGCTGTGACTTGACCTGGCGTGACAGGAACAGCTGTGACTTGATTTGGTGTGACAGGAACGGCAGCTGGTGCAGGTTCAAGAGGAGCAGACATGACGTTAACAGGCGATGTCTTGGTTGACGTGGCGTGAGTGGACGCTGGCTTGGCTGATGTGGCGTTAGCAGGTGCTGGCTTGACAGGCGATGACAGTAGGAGACGGACTGTTCTTGCTGACAGCAATGGTGGGTCCTCCAAGCTGGATATTAGTTTCTGATAAGCCATGGAAACATGAGGGTCTGATGCTGCAGTCACCATCTTGACATTAGATTCGGGAATGGCGGCCATCTTGGGTGCAGACTCGGGCGTGGCGGCCATCTTGTTCGGAGACACAGGAACGGCGGTCATCCTGGCCGAGAATTCATGAACGGAAGCCATCTTGTGAACGGGCTTCGGGACGGCGGCCATCTTGTGAACAGACTTGGGAAGGGTGGCCATCTTGTGAACAGACTCTGGGAGGGCGGCCATCTTGTGAAGTGTCTCTGGAAGGGCGGCCATCTTGTGAACAGGCTCTGGAAGGGCGGCCATCTTGACCGGGAACTCAGGAACGGAAGCCATCTTGTGAACGGGCTTTGGGACGGCGGCCATCTTGTGAACAGACTCGGGAAGGGTGGCCATCTTGGGAACTGTCTCTGGAAGGGCGGCCATCTTGTGAACTGTCTCTGGAAGGGTGGCCATTTTGTGCTGTGGCTCTGGGCTAGCAGGTATCTTGTGCTGTGACTAGGCCCGCACGGAATCCGCGGCCGCAGATTTCCGCAGAAAACTCCGCAGATTTCCGCAGATTGTAGCGCCCGCCCATCACTCTCTAACTGTACACAAAGCGCATGCGCGTTTGAAGTTGCGCTGTTTGACGTGACGTATGTGAGAGTTTACCTTAGTATCAATAACACATTTAAAATGTCCAAAATCAAACTAACTGCCGAAGAGTTAAAAAAACGTCATCTGTCTGCAAAAATTACTGCACGGGACAGAGCAAATGAATTCCGCAATGAGTTTTATGAGGATGGGGGGATGATGTTCTGTAAATCCTGTCAGCACTCCGTCGATTACCTGAGGCGACAGACGGCACTGGAACATCTCAAATCCGCTCGGCACAAGAATCGAAAGCAAAGTTCTGTTGGTAAGTTTTATTTAAAGTGATGATTACTTATTGTGTTGTAAAGGTATGAAAAGTTTTTCCTATCACACGCTAAATGAGAACGTAATAGTGCAGCAGGGTGGTATATGAAGTGTATTTTTCAAATGCCGTAATATAGCGGTGCAGAGATGGAGGAAAAAAAATCAATGGCCAACAAAGTATCAAGTCACGATAAAGTCACGATTGTCTCTAAAGCGAAAAAACCAACAACTTTATTCTGACTTCTCCGTGTTTTGCGCGTCTCTGAAAGAGCGCCTCAGTGTCAACTACTAGTACACACTCAAGTACGCATGACGCTCGCCCCACTCACTATAAAGAGGACATGAACTTCATCTCCAACTCTCGAGAGTGAGAGTAAGATCTCTCACTGCATCAGGATTTCTCCATTTCACTGAAAAAAACTATCGTCAGATACAGACGCAAACTCAAAGCTCTTCACTACAATCCGCCAAAATAAAAGTTTGTTTTAACTTTATGACAGAAGTTATGATGACAGAAATATATTGCTATATTGTGTGGTAGAATGTAGAAAAGAAATTGTTAACGTTTCATCAGTAAATTTTTATAAATAGCACATTTGGTTTTTATGCAATGGTTAGATTTGATATGTATAATATACAGCCCTGTCAAGTAAAGAAGAATTTGAAGGGGGGCGTGGCTCGTGGAGGTCATCCTACCACCCAGCACTACAATCTACTGCTATATGTAGCAAGTTTTTTAAGAAACAGAATAGAGCAAGCTAGTGTTAGGGGTCTTTTTGCTTTTGCTAACTGTATAATAAATAAAAAGAAAACTAAAATAGAGAAAATTCAAAAAGATTAGAAAAGCTGGTGTTAGTTTTTTTAAAGAATAGAATTAGAATAGAAGATTGCTAGATTTAGAGGGTCAGATAAAGATGGAAGAGGTGTGTTTTTAGCTAATTCTTGAAGATGGCTAAGGATTCGGCTGCTGGGTTAATTTGAGTAACTAAAAGTTGAATTTAATGTGTCAATACTGAGCCAATTAAAACTCTTTCAAATTGAATTCTAATTAAAATACTTCCTCCTCCCCCCAGCATCATTCAGAACACAGACATTGGCCTCCTGTATATCTAAGACTTCATCTACAGCTGAAAGAAAGGAGTTCATCTTTGATTTCATTAAGACCTTCATCGAAGCTGACATCCCTCTGGAAAAAACTTCTAAATTTTCACCATTTTTACAGAAGTACTGCAAACAGGGAGGGTCAGTTCCTGCTCCATCTCACCTACGCTCTGATTACCTTCCACAATTATTTCCTCAGTATTTGGAGGACATCAAGCAGGCTGTACATAGAAGTCCTGTCTATGTAATTGCTGATGAAACAACTGATGCTTGTGGCCGTTGTGTCCTTGCTATTCTCCTCCAGCCAGTGGGCAAACCACCTGTTGCAGCAGATCTAATTTTTCTAGATCGTGTCAACCAGTGTTGGGTGTAACGCGTTACTAAGTAACGCGTTACTGTAATTAAAATACTTTTCCACTGAAAAAGTAGAGTAACTGATTACTGTTCATTTTTAAGTATTTTAATTACAGTTACGTTTAATGTACTTGCGTTACACTGTAAAATAATTAAACTCGCTGAATATCATTATTTAATTTGATTAATTAATCTTCTAAATGTGAAAGTAAACTCTGCCGCTTTAAAATCGTTGAAGTGCAGGTGCACGTGATTTCGCACAAGTTTGCTGCATACTCCTATGGTATTCTTAAAGGGGATGTTGGACTCGGCTGAAGCGAGTGGCTGTTTTGCGAAATGGAAATATGCCCATTACTTCAGTTTTCTGAAACAAGCAGACAAGAACATTACAGTAATATGTAAGCTATGTCCTGGGGAGAAAAAACTATCGGCCGCTGCGCTGTCAATAGCACGAGTACTCAAGCACCTGACACGGCAGCATAGACGAACACTTCTGTGTGATCCTTCATATTCGACGGATAAAACTGCGGCAACTCCTGCTAAACAGGCAAAACTTGATTTTACTTCGGTAGCGCAGAAAAGTGTCTGAATGAGCAAGGTTACAGTTCACTTTGTGGAAACACATGACATGATTACAAAAATGGTCATTAAAATGTTTTAAATATTAAAATATTGGATAGTATTATAAAAGCTCCTTGAAATTCTAAATAACATTTTAGATTTGTTTAAATAAAGTAAAACATTTATTGAACTCATTGTTTTAAATTAAGTTTCACGTTAACAGGTTGATACATGTCATTTTTAACTTTTCTTAAGTTTCTTAAGAATAATATATATATTTTGTTATTCTGGAATTGTGTTTCTTACCGAAAGAAGGTTACATTTCTTACAAAAAAAGTTTATTATTATATAATGTTTTCATAGAATGTAATATAGATTATTAAAAAAGCTAAAATGCTAAACTATTTAATGTTTGACTCATGTTTTATTTAATTATCTATTATTTAAAGAGTTTAATTTCTATTTTTTGTCCACTCAAGGTTTATAGGGATTTTAAGAAGTATTTAGTTAAATTACTTATTGAGTAATTAAGTTACTTTTTAGACACAGTAATTAGATAAGTATTTTAAATACAACATTGATGAAGTAATTAGTAATTAGTAATTAATTACTTTTTTAAAGTAACTTACCCAACACTGGTGTCAACTTCAGTACTGTATCGCAGGCGGTCATCTCCTGTCTTAACACCAACAACATCAATTTCAATGACGTATGGGCTTTCGTGACTGATTCTGCTAGTTATATGAAAAAGGCATATAACACAATTCTCCATGGCCTATTCCCCAATGCCAGTCATGTCACCTGTGTGGCACATCTGCTGCAGTTGGTTTTAGAGGTGTTTCCAGACAAATTTGAAGAACTGAACCGGATGTGTGCCCTGGTAAAGCGGGTTTTCTGCCAGTCACCCAAACGTCGCCTTGAATTGAGGGCCTTCATGATGCAGCAGGGCCTGTCTCCTCTCATGCCAGTCTTTGCTGTCCAGACAAGATGGGGATCCTGGATAAAAGCTGTTCAATACCTGGCAGAAAATATAGATATATTGCAAGGCTTCATCCCAACTCTGCCACCGACCTCTAAAGCTGTGCGGGACCTAGGAGTTCTATTAGAAGGGAACGGAAAGCTCCTGAAAGTCCAGGCCTCCTTCATTGTGGAGCACAGCGCCGATATCCTTGCCACCCTAACCAAACTGGAAGAAACCTCCACGCCCACAGCTGCCAGCATCTTCAGCCAGCTGGAGGACCTCAGCATGCTCTTTGACTATGGCAGCACCGCAGATGCTGAGGATTGGCGTCCTAAGACTAGAGAGCAACTGAAGCAGTTAAATGAGGATGAGAGGTACACTTGTTCAGAGCTGTTTAAGCATGCAATGGCAGAATGTTCCACCAAGCTACAGGCAGTGATAGAGAGACATCCTTGCACTGAACTATTCAAAGTCCTCCCAATCTTTGATCCTGCCAAGGTATCCGGTTTAAAACCTGATATTAAGGATTATGTTCAAGTTGTCCCTGCACTGAGGAATGTCTCCACAGAAGAGTGGCATCGCTACATCTGCATGGACAAGAGTGATGCAGGTGAGGTTAGTGCGGTGGAGTGGTGGGCTGCCAGGGAAGATCGAATGCCAACACTCGCCCCACTAGCTGCACTGTACCTGCATCTCCCTACAACTTCAGTGGATGTGGAGAGGCTTTTTTCTCACTATTCTGCACTTTTAACAGACCACAGACGCAGCCTAACAGAGGAGAATGTTAAAATGATGCTGATAGCCAAATTTAACACCAGAGATTAAAACATCTACATTCCATCTTTACTCACATCCAGTAGTTTTTCTGATTTCACAACTTTTTTTTTCCTGATGAAAAATACTACTGATTGTAAATTACTATTTTTACTACTAAATTACTATAAATTGTTACTAAATTTAGTTTTCTAATGTACTGCATTTAAGTGTTTAATTGATTGCTACACCACTTTTATTTATTTATCATTGTTGTTATAAGTAACTTATTTATTTATTAATATTTATTATTTATTAGTGCTATTTATTTATTTAATGATATCAGAGTTTCTATAGTCGTTTTCTGCACCTTTAGTGGATTTAGTATAAAACAGACCTAGCTTTGTTTAACAAACCAGTTGTTACAATATAATTTGTATTGTCAACCTGAAATAAAAGTTTTTAATGTTATTTGTAATGTTTTCAGCTTTCTGTGCGCTCCTATACTCTTAAAACCATTCCGCAGAATTCCAGAGATTTTTCCAAAAATTTTGCGCAGAAATTGCCAAAAAAGTCCGCAGATTCCGTCTGGGCCTAGCTGTGACCCTGGGCTAGCAGACATCTTGTGCTGAGGCTTTAAGCTGGCAGACATCTTGTGCTGAGGCTCTGGGCTAGCAGACATCTTGTGCTGTGGCTTTAAGCTGGCAGACATCTTGTGCTGAGGCTCTGGGCTAGCAGACATATTGTGCTGAGGCTTTAAGCTGGCAGACATCTTGTGCTGAGGCTCTGGGCTAGCAGACATCTTGTGCTGAGGCTCTGGGCTAGCAAACATCTTGTGCTGAGGCTTTAGATATTTGGCTGTGATTTGCAGCTTGTTCACTGACTCCTCGGAAGCGACCACAGTGAATGAGGAGCCAGTGACTGATAAAGCAAAGTTCAAAAGTTCACAGAGTGACCCTCGAGGACCACGGAGTATTAATATAGATTTCAGTGGTTCATTAAGTCCATGGCAAAAAAAGTCTATGAGTGCATAGTCCGGGAAATTAGAGTGGTGAATAATGTCCAAGAAATCCTGAATGTAGACCTCAAGGGGCCAAATACCTTGTTTCCTGAGAGCGAAGCTGATGACTGGGTCCATGGTGAACTGCTGGTGGAAAAAGCTGCTGGATCCGGGGTGGCGAAGTATTCTGTTACAAATGACGACGGAGATGAGGATCCAATTGCAAGCTTTATTAGACAGATCGTAGTCGACAGACAGGGTCAAAACACCAGCAAACAGGAATAAACAGGGTAATCCGAAAGAGTAATACAGTGAACAGGCGTGACGGTCGTAATCCAGTAGGGCAGTCCAAAGTAACAAAGAAAACAAACGAAACAAACAAGGCAAAACTAAGACTAGGCTAAGACTTGGAAAACAAAACAAGAATAAACTATGAAACAAGGAAACTCGGGAACAAGACACAGAGGAAAAACAACGAAATTGCTCGGTAGAGTTAGCGTAGGCAAAACAATACTTCGCAGCCAGTGTGTGTGCTGAGCTGGCCTTTATGGCTGACAAACAGGCAGCAGAGGGAGCAGCAACAGTCAGTGTGGGTAAGAGCTCCCTCTGCTGGCCTGGTGTAACAGATTCGCTCTTTATGTAATGAACTTAAGAGTTTAAATCGAAAGCAAAATAATAATAATAATAATAAATCATGGAAATCGATTTTTATCTATTTACATTGTCTATATAATTGATCATTGGATGGGACTACATCTCCCATCCAAACATTTCAGGCTATAATAACCTTTGAGATTAGTTGTGTTTGTGACAAAATCTGGGAACCATAAAGAAAAAAAAAAGAAAAAACACCTAAGCAAATTTAAACTTTTTTGACCTATAGGCTAAATGCCTTAATCTATGGGTTACCTTATTAAACGATGTATCATAAAATTCCTAAGCTGAAATAACATTAATAAACCAAAATATGTCCACTGTCGGGCATGTCTTTCGGAATATTACTGTCATCAGTTTAACAGGCGTATAAGAATTACTGTAATTATTTTTTTCCCCCACCAAAGAAAAGCATAAATTGACAGCAACTTTCCTGTAAATAGTTATACGGTGACAAAGCTGGAAATACAGCAAAAATGATGTAAAAGCTATAAAATTGACAGCAACTTACTGTAAACTGTTTCTACAGTAAACTTTCACTGCAAATACAGCAATAATACTGTGAAAACAACAGAAATTATTTACAGTGTACGCATGAATAGCGTGATTTATTTTCACAAGTCACGCTTGGTGTGAACACACCATTTAAACTTAAGTGGGATTTTAATTGGGAAACCAAATTTTTTCCACCACAGCAATGTCTGTACTGCTGCCACACTGAATATCTTATTCGCCAGCATCCTCAACCTATGTAAAAATTCACATCAATAAACATATTACTAATCAGTAATATTACAAAAAACTTTGATATTTACATAACTGAAAGGATACTCACTAACTGTACATTTGATGAACTTCAGTTTCACTGGACTTTAAACAAACAAACTGTATATACACAATAGAAAGGACAGGAAAGAATTTGTGTAACAAAATACCGACAAGTATGTATGATAAACAGAAAGATATTTCAACACAAGACAGAACAAAAAGTGTAGCAAAGACAAAGAGACAGACCATAAAACAATACATGCATGGCATTTGACATAAAACTACAAAAATAACAAATTCAATAAATATTAAATAACATTACTCATGTTATACCTGCTACTTGTTCCTCAATCTGCATCGCAACTGCAACTTCTTCATCCACTTTATCTTCGTCCAGAATTGCCACCTTTTGGTCCTCAGATATTAAAGGTACTTCACCTTCAGTTGACTCTTCAGCTACTTCTCTGACCCCTGGAACTGAAGCTACTTATTGCTGTACAGATCCTTCAGCTGGTACTTCTTCCTGAGTAGATGCTGCCGATGTATGAATTAATGCTTTTTTCAAACAAACAACAATGTTGTTTTGCATTTTGATTTTACACTTTTCCAGAGTTAACAGATGCTCTTCAATATCCTGGCTATCTGCAAGTAAGTGTAACAGCTTCTCATCGGTCAAATATCGTTTCAGGACACTGTTGGACAAGTTCACATCTTCTGCGCCAAAACTGCCCACGATGGAAACTTTCCCTTTTCCAATGCATTCAGAGTTCTGGCACTTCTGCAAAAGTGCACATCTGTGACACCAATGATACTTTCCTTGTGCATTCAAATCTGTCTGCCAAGTTTGGCATTTTCTGCACCTTCGTGAAACCAAAATCTCTGCAGCGTTGATCTCCCCAATCAGGGGCATTGCTGGGAATTCTGGGCCCTGTGCACTGACTCAGCTAAGGGCTTCCTCGACTGTACAACGTTCCTCAGGAGCCCTCCCCCCACTTCGGGCCCTGGCAATTTAGTCCCCCTTTTCACCCAACTACTATGTCCAGTCCCCGATGATTATGTTCACAGGATCTTCATCCACTGTGAACTCTTCAACACGAGTAGGAAGTGAAATGTCTTCCAGCTCCTCAATCTCTGTACTATGTTAAATAGTCAAAAACAGGCATCCTGCAAACTGCCTGGTGCAGATGTTTCGGATGCAATAGCTCTTTCCACTGAATAGCTACTAATCTATATTACATATAACATTCTAATACAAGTATAAATTTACATATTTATTTTTTATTTGAATATCACTGTTACAAAAAAAAGACAAACTAAAACAGAAACATTTACTCATAATTAAACATTTACTTTGAATACATTAGATTCTTTTTAAAGGTCAATAAGGTAATAAGTATTTACCATGAAATTATTTTAATTATAATAAATATACTTTTGAAATTCAATTATATATATTTTACAAAACTAAATATGAGAAAATTAAGCTGTCAGTGTAACAAATTAACTTAGTTATTTAAAAAAAAAAAAAAAAAAAAACTAGTTGTATATATATAAATATATTTTAACACAGTTAGTGGAACACACCACTATTTTTGAAAATAGGCTAATTTCCCAACTTCTCTAGACTTAAACATTTCAGTTTTACTGTTTTGGAATCCATTCAGCCAAACTCCGGGTCTGGCATTACCACTTTTAGCATAACTTTGATTAGACTGATAACATATTGCTCAAAAAGGACCAAAGACTTTAGACCCCCCCCCCCCATTTAAAACTTGACTCTTCTGAAATTACATCATTTACTAACACTGACATAAAAGAAAAAGTTGTGAATTTCAAGACTGTGAAGATAGGCTACCTGTGCTGATTAATTTTTTTTATATCTTTAAGCTGAAGTATTAACTGCCACGTCATCATCTGGATTTTGCACTTTGTCACTAATTAATACAGGAAGCAACCTTAAAAAAATGGTTTCCCTCAAAAGCTTAGCCACCTTAGGCATTACCGCGGGAAGTAGGGGTGCTGAGGGTGCTGCAGCACCCCCTGGCTCGGAGCTAAAGAAAAAATTGGGGTGCTGTGCTAAAAATAAATAAATGTAAAATTTGTAACTAAAAAGGACAAAAACTATTTTTAGTAATTCGAATATTCATTAAAATTTATTGGAAATACAATACAATGACAATAATTTTCGCGTGACGTCACCGCATCCGTCATTGAAGATTAAAAATACACCAATCAACACGGCACAAAAACGCATTTCCAAACAAAATAAAAAAAGACTGAGACTTGAGCAGACAGATATTGGATCAGTCGGATAAGGAAGCAGATCTACCCCAAAATAAATAAGGTTTCTTTTTTTTAAACGAATACTTAATTTGTGGTTTACCGTTATTTTTTTATGAAAACACAGCAACGATAAAGACCAGCTCGTTTATTTTAAATGAAGAAATTAAAGGTTTATAAACAAAAGTTATCTTGCTTTTGGATCCGCCGCCAGTCATTTCGCATCATTCTCATCACATATCACTCCTGCCGCTCAGGGCTGCTTGGAACAGACTCGCTGCGCTCCCTCAGATCTGTAGCCTCCCATGTTCAACTGAACTAAATTTATTTTATTTCTATAAAAAAAAGCCACATTTACCGTCTCTAATTCAGTGAGTATGTCTCTGCACTTTTCAGAGCACCGTCACACTCTATTGTATGAGGTATGCCTTAATAAATTAAACTCCTTATTTAAATTTAAATTAATTAAATTAATTCAAATGCTGTGGTTTCCACAAATTGATTCCATTTGGCTTATTCAGGGTCCATACCAATTAAACTCTTTCCCGGTTTTCACTGAGACACAGCAAAGTAAACAAAGCAATGTACTGTAACTTCTGCTCAGAAACACCTCACCCTAGCTGATACTTTATTTCAACTTTCCGATTATTTAATAATTTTTTTTTTAAAAAAACAAATGACTTTCCGATGTGATGTAAGTAAAAAGGGAGACTTTTTCGAAAATGATTTCACCTAAAGGCGGATGCGAACTCGTGTCTCCCGCGTCAAAAACAATGTGTTAGACGTATTATCACTTACGCCACTGAAAGCATGGTTAGATAGTCGTCCCCCCCCCCCACCACCACCACAATTATTTTTTCTCTCTCATCCCCCCCAGCTCAAAATACGTTCCCGCGGCTATGACCTTAGGGTGAACTCACACCAGGCACGGTTGCCGTGAGAGCATCAGTACCTTTGTACTTGAACTGCTTGATGCGTCGGTTTAAAATTGAATATGTATGCCATTGTTTCTTCTTAATGAAATACTTCAAGCACAAGGCAACATCATTGGATAAGACAGCTTTGAATAGGTCATGCCCTAAACAGGGTGGGAGACTGGGCTGACAAACAAGGAAAGATTTCAAAATATTGAAAATAGAGTTTACCTTTATGCCTTTGATGGCTTGACTGGAATCACTTTGTAAATCATAAATAGCAGAATTGTAACTTTCAGGGGTGCGCTGTGGACCACAAACACTTGGGATACTGTGCAGTTGTTATACTGTGCAGTTGCTTTGACACAATCTGTATTGTAAAAGGCGCTATATAAATAAAGGTGACTTGACTTGACTTGACTTGGGTCATCACTCAAAAACTCACTTCGCATGATTTCACAGTACCTGCAAAAGTACTACTGAAATTTTCTGTAAATCCATCAATGGTGTGTGAACTCAAATTATCACCACCATACAAGGGACATGTGGTCAGTTTTAGACAGCACAAGAGCAAGTAAATTAGCCACAGAAAGATAGACTGCAACAACTTTGTGTTTTTTTGGCATAGCCGAGGGGATAGACAATTTCAAAAGCATCCTGATAAAGAATTCAGGCATTCTGTGCACTCTGATTAGGCTTGCGTCATAGCACGCACAGAGTGCGTCATTCGGATAGCTGGTGGCGTTAGCTAGCATCTGGAACATTTTGGTGTACCCCTCGAGCAATCTCTCCTCTGGCTTCAGCAAGAGGAGAAGGAATTCAGGATGAAGGAGGGGATCCATAAAGGGAAACACTATGGAAAACAAAATAAAAGCCTGTGAAAAATCTGAAACGAAAAAAGGGGAAACGCGGAGATACTATTTTGGCCAGGCTGACTGTCACGAAACGTGCAGGAATGGGTAACACGATGAAGAAGTCAAATGAAAAATGCTTTAATAAATCCACAGACAGGGGAACAGCAGACAAGAAGACTGGAACACAGGAGGAAACACTAGATGTAACATTTGATATACATAACAATTGTCGCCGTACAAAGAAACAGTATAAACAAACAAACTTATAAAGGGTGGCTAATTAACTAAGACAGGTGAAAGGGATTACATTAATGAGCAGGAAGACCAGATATGGGCTTGGGAGAAACCAATACAGTCTAGAGGAGGGGGGCATTTCTGCACCCATACAGTACACCCCCTGCCCACAGATTACCTCAAGCATCATCATAACAGTAGGATCTAAACCAGGGGTTCTCAAACATGGGCCATGAGATCCTTTTCCCTGCAGAGTTTACCTCCAAACTTAATCAAACTCACCTGCATGTTCCTAAAGAACATCAGATCCTAAAGACCTTGATTAACTTGTTTAGGTATGTCAGATTAGGGTTGGAGGTAAGGATGTGCGATAGTGGCTTATAAATAAATATAAACAAAATCCAGTTTCTTTTCAGAAAAGTAATATTTATCTTATTTTTACCCAAAATAGGGTGTTGAGAGCATCATTGAATACACACGTAATATACAGTAATGACTGTTTAAGCTGGAGGGTGCCGCTGCTCAGAAACTCTACATAATTATGTATAGCAGAAATAGTAGTACTGATGTCACTCCAGGAAATCCCTAATATGGACAGAGGTATTCAGTCATAGCTGTAGCTGAATAAAACTCAAAACTTGATGAAAATAAACATATGACTGCGACAATATATGGTTTGTCTGTGTTCTTCGAACAATCTTGGGTATTTTTATATATATATTATATTTATAATGCAATGCTAATTGGGCTGGGTGATACAACGATATTATAGTTTATCGACGATGCTTCCAAAGAATCACGATATCAATCTCTATAATCAGTACCATAAGATAATCGACAATATCGGAAAATGACAAATATTAGGCTAAAAATAGAAAATCGCAAAATATATTTAAAATACCCTAATAGTTACCATACACTTACCTTTTTTGTGTATTTAATGCATGTATACACCTTAAAGCACATCATTAAAGGTATTACGGATAAGACGCAGGCTACATCTGTTTTTACTGTAAGAAGTGCCTTAAACAACAAATGCAGTAGCCTTTGACTACAAGTTTAAAATATCTTATATATATATGTATATATATATATATATATATATATATATATATATATATATATATATATGTGTGTGTGTATATGTATATATATACTATAGACATACTATAATTATAATTGTGAAGCATGAAATTAATTTAACACAGTTTTTTGACAGGAAAACCAGCATATTCACCTTCTCCGGGGTTAAAGCATTTCGAAAAGGGGTGACAATTTGACCTGCTGTGCTAAAAACCTTCTCAGATAGACTGCTTGTTGCAGGCACACATAAGACGAACAGGTGAACAATGAAAGACGAAATGTTAATGTAAGACTCTCCAGACAAAACATCAGTCAAGTATGCTACAGGCTTTAATGCGCTGCTTACAGTCTCCAGGACTGAAATATCTTGCCAGGTTAAGTTTGGTAGTGGACGTCGGCTTTTGTCATCTGCACACACCCGGGGTTTTGTTGGAGCCTGCTTCAGAATCCTTTTCAGTCATTTTCAGCTTTGAGCCCCAGCGTGTGGGACAATACTACAAATAATAAATAAATGATATGAATAACTTCACTTTTTTATTTTTTTCTATTTAGCTTTTCTTTTAAGATAATTTTCATTTTGTATTCTCATTCTAATCTGTAGCCATTAACAATGTGGTTGTAATTTTTTTATATCAGACTTCTAATATTAAATATTTATTGATATGGGTGTTGGAATAAAATGTCAAAATGTTTAATATTGGATATAGCTTACCATTATGAGAGAGTGATGAGTGATGTTAAGCTCCTCTTGCGCTCTCCTGAGTTTACGTCTTCTGTCCCAGCTTTTGGAGAAAGCCCCATTAAATGCCCGGCAAGCGCCAAACGCTCGATCTGTGCTGGTCTTCTCCATTTGTAGTGAATTGGTAATAGTAACATTCAAATTATGCCCAAAGCAGTTAAGCCATGGCCATTTTAACTGCCGTATGGCTGCAACAATATTGGCACCGTTGTCTGTGGTGACACACAAAATATTTCCTTCATCGATGTGCCATTCTTTTATGCTTTCCAAGAGACTTTCTGCTAAATATTATGCAGTGTGACTCTCAGGAACGTAAATGGTTCCCAAGCAGTTTGATTGTACGACCCAGTCTTCCCTGGTGAAAAAAAACAGCTAAAACCAGCCTAGGCTGGTTTTTGCTGGTCAAGCAGCCTGGGGTGCGTTTCCTAAAACCATCGTTAGCCAACTATTGTCGCAAGTTCCGTCGTTACCAACATAGTTCAACGTTTGGGTGTTTCCTGACACCATAGTTCGAACGAACATTCGCAAACAGCATCGCAAACTTACGTGGTTGGAACTACAGCTCTCGACCTGTGGTTAGAAGCATAGTTCCTTGTTAGTTTTCTGTGTCGACGTCATTGATTTCACCGCAGCTGGGATGTGTTCTATTCACAGTTAACGACCCTATGCCCTATTAGTTTGTAAGATTTCTCCGACCACTTCGAGTGATTTGGAAGACTTAGTGTTGTGAAGACTTGGTGTATTTTGATTGTAAATTCACTTTGAAACGATATAACAGCGTGACCATCGCAATTATTCTCCCTTCGAAGTGCCCTACGAAAGCATTATTTATGGTGGTTGGAGCGCAGCCTTGATTTCGTTTGTGCGAAGAAAATGTCAGTTTGCAAGTGAGTATCTTTGTTAAAACATTCCCAAAGACAAATTCTCCTAACAATATTTGTAACATAGTACGTTAGAGTTTTTCACTTATAATTAATGTTATCTGTAGGCCTACTGTTCACGTATTCAGCACATACAGTGTGTAAGAGCCACATAAGTTATTTGTTTATTTATATTGATGTGTTTAAAGTAATTGAATTGAGCAATTGTAAAATAATTGTATTTTAATGATTTAAAATATTTTTTACAAATATTGAAAATTATGCTGATGTCATTTCCGGCAAGTGCCGTTAGAACTTGTTTTATGCAAGATTGGAGTGACCGTTCAACATTTCCAGTTAATTTTTGTTATTAAACTTGCAAAAAGAAAATTGCTGGACTTTGGAATGATTTGAGTTAAAAATGCACTCACACAAGTAACAAGCAACGGAAATCAGACGTTAGACAGATTGCTATCACACAGTGCATAGAGTGTTAAGTGTTAAGAAAGTTATAAATAAGTAGCTTAAGTTGTTTTGTGTTGTGTTCACAGAAGTAGTAAATGGAATATTGTCATAAGCTTTATAAAAAATATATAGCCTACTTGTTTGCAAAAGTATTTAAATGAAGTCTGCAGGGACAAACCATATAGGCCCAAAAAAACAGAATATTTATTAACACAAGTTATGTCAGATTCATTTAAACAAAAAAATACAGTATCCAAACTGTAAAAAAAAAATAAAAAAACCTAACCAAACATTCTGAATTAACAGTTGTCTGACTTCTGCTTCAGGATGCATTCTGCCTTGATGTGTGTTGATCATCATCATCATCATCATCAGAAGTGCCATCTTCCTCAGCACCAGCAAGACCCCTGTCTTCCTCATCAAGAAGTTGGACATTTTCCTTGACTGCAATGTTGTAGAGAATTGCACTAACCACAATTACAGAGCAGCATTTGGTGGGGTTCAGCTTCAGGCCACCACTGGACTTGCTGATACAGCAGTCCTATAGCCCTCTTCACTGTAGAGCGTGTCCTTCCATGGGCCTGATTAAACCTCTCCTCTGCAATGGTGGCTGGTTGCTGCACAGGTGTTATGAGGTATGGGCGAAGTGGATAGCCACTGTCTCCCAGCAGCCAGCTATCCCCAAAGCCACCGTCTTCAGCCACCTGGCAAATTGCAGAATTGGCCCATACAAAAGAGTCATGTGTGCTCCCAGGCCATCTTGCAACAATGTCTGTAAACATCCCCTGGTGATTACACACTATTTGGACATTAATAGCTGGATAGCCCTTCCTGCAAATGTATAATGGCTCATTTACAACAGGGCTAGCTACTGGAATAAGGGTGCCATCGATAATTCCAATTACTCCGGGGATGCTGGCATTGCTATAAAACTGTCGATTGGCCTGCTGGATTTCTTCTGGTGTTTTGGATAAAATCAGAATGTCCTTTAAAAGCTGTAACAGCAAAGGTGTTACTGCTGTCACAGTTTTGCTGACCGAAGACTTGCTGAGACCTAGGCCATCACCCAACACCTCCATGAAACTCCCAACAGCATAAAAACGCAGTGCAGCTAACAACTGCACTGCTGGACTTAAGGCAAAGTTTCTTCTGGTGGCCCTCTGAAGGTGTGCTTTCACCATCTCTAGTAGTTCAAGGATCTTGTTCCTTGGAAGCCGGAATTTTCTCAAGATGGCATCATCAGTTAGTGTGTCAAGGGGGGTGAAATGTGTCCTTATATAGGCATTTATGTAAACTGTCTGACTTCTGTGCCGCCTTCTATGCTCAAGCTGTAGAATTCTTTGTAAAGCTGCCATTGTTGAGCACTTGAAACACATATGCATGCCGTTTTTATTAGGAAAGTTCTTAGTACACCTGCTGCACCATATCAGAGAGATTATAGAAACACCTTAGCTAACAATCAAGATATGTTATAGTAATTTGGTACAGCATTATCCTATTAATGCATTAATTACTTTTTTGTTTTAAACAAGGCTGTTGTCATACTGTTGGTTCCATAGTTGTCATGCCATTCTTAAAAATGATCTGAGTACTTAAAACAGTGTTTTGTGCTATATTTGGCTTATATTGTCATTGATATAATGTTGTGAATTAAGAAATCCTTACATAGACAACTTTATGTATGGTTTTAGTGTATCTGATGGTGGCTTACCACTTTAAATTAAAAATTCCATTTCATACATATGCTTCATAATTGGGCTTAGTCACATTATTCAGGTATTTAATAAGGGATGACAAGACATGGTAAATGCTTTAGCGTCACACATCAATTGCCCATATTTTGAACTGGCATTAGTATACTACTTTGATGAGTCAATTTACTTTTCCACATGTTAAACTACTGTATGAATGCCAAATGTACTAGCAAAGCACTTACAGGTCATATACAAAAAAAAGCACTTACATATTACAAAAGAGTATGTTTGGACATAAAATAGTATATTTTATTTTGTGTTTCAAATCAGCTGATGAAGGCTTTGAACTGCTTTGTCACTGAAAACACACATAGCTTCACCAGAGCCCCATTTGCCAGACCCAGTCTGTTTCCACCTCCCACGACTAGGACGAGGGGTTGGATTTTGGGAGGCATGGTGGCCAACAATGTAGCCAAAAAATAAAAATACATACATACATACATATAAATAAAAAGAAGATGAAGATGAAGATTGTTACATCTGTGGGTCTGTGAAAAGAAAATACAGTTTCAAAAAGTTACAAAGCTGTCAGTCACACATGATTTGACTTTACATACTGAGTAATGCATGAACAATGCCATTTGCACTTACTATCAGTTGGTAAAACATGGTTAAGGAGGGCCTGTTGTTGTAATAACTCTAATTTAGCCCTCCTGTAGGCCATTACCTCCTGATGATGTCTGTCTTGCCGCTCCCTCAGGGCAGTCAATTCTTTCTTAATTTCCTGGAGTTCAGTTTTTTTTTTTTCAGACTGAAGCAGCTTTGCACTGCAGCCACAACGTCCCCTGTTTCTCCTTTGTCGGGAGATTAATGACTGGTGTTCTGGAATATCAGGAGGACGTTGCTCAGCACATGAGAAGGCCTCAGACTGAGTTGAGTCAGGGGAAGGGAGTAATAGCCCAGGACCCACTGCTGATACTTAAGGGCTAGACTGGAGGAGGCCTGATGCTGAAGGGCCAGACTGGAGGAGGCCAGATGCTGAAGGGCCAGACTGGAGGAGGCCTGATGTTTGAGTCCTAGTTGATGCACATGCATCAATGCCTCCAGGGATCCCTTCCAATGCTTCAGGCCCCAGGATGGCCAAAACTTTCTCTTCCTCTGCATTCAGAGGAGGAACTGAATTGATACCCCCCCCACCCCCCAGTCTTCTTTTCTTCCCTTCTACGTGCTGCAGCCCTCCGTTTGGTAACACTTGTGAAATCCCTCCACTTGTTCCTTACTTCCTCTGGGCTTCTCTCATACCCATTGCCAGAAGCATTTATTTTTTGTGTGATTTCAGCCCAAATTTTCTTTTTGTCTGAATTTGTAATAGTGTTTTTTAGTTTTGAGAATAGCATGATTTTATTATTTCCCACCTCATCCAAAAGAACTATAAGCTCTTGTTTTGTAAATTGTGGCTTTCTTGTCTTTTTTTTTTTCAAGTCAACTCTCATGAAATCATGGCTGTATGGCAAAGGGACTTAAATAGAAAATGATCTTGAGCAAAATAAGCAACAGGTGTTCACAACACTAGATCAATCACAGTCTTTTCAAAACCCATAATTTATTTTAATTTGAATTGTACTGATTGTAGGATCTTGGTCGAACAAAGCATCAAACAGAAAATGCCACATTCCAAAGAAACAAAAGGACCCTCTTTCCAGCCATAAAATTTATCCATGACCATCACATGATGATCACCAGACGCCGAATAGTCTACTAGCCTTCCCTAATTTTGACCCGGCCTGCCCGGTTAACATTAATTCACGTCAGGAGCACAGGAAGACGGTAATTCACAGGACACTAAAACAGTGATAACGCGCCCAGTGAGCAGAAACCGCTCTTTGTCTGGGAGCACCCAAAAAAACAGATGTCCAGTTTTTTCCTGACATAAATTTCAATCATATAAACAGAAAAGGCAGATTTACATGAGCCTGTAGGTCACAGGATCCGTCCAGCGTGACTCTCGTGACCTTTTTGGACATCTCGCCTCCCTCCTCTGACATTCCTAAACACACCCCGTCTCTCAATTGAAGAGCACACTGCAGAGACAATCTTTAAGAAACGATCAGCAAATTCGTATTGCTATTAGAAGCAACAGTATCATGTTTTCATGTTTTCTTTTATATGCGGTTAAAAGAATGAGACATAAAAGAAGATTGGTTTAAATAGATTTGGTTTATTTACAAGGTTCACATGAAAGACTTTAAAACAACACGATAAAACGAGGTAAACGCTGTTAAAAGAATACAGTTCATTTGTCCATACCCTAAAAACAGTCCAAGAATCCCAGTGTGTTGATAAGTCCAATGTGAGTGTCCACCGGTGTATATACAATCCACAGAAAGTGTAATCCAAAGTTTGCAGGTGGTGAATGGAAAGGTGAGCTCTAAAATTAGCAACTCCTCAATCCAACAGTTTGGTGACTGTCCTTTGTTTGTCATGCTGCTCTCTTATACAGTTGTACTTCCTGCTTCCTGTCATGTGTCTAGTCACATGGCAGGCCAACCATCCATTTTTTAAAGACACACACTCACTTAAAATGTTAAGAGTAATAAAATGGCCTAAAAAACATGTAAAACACTTAAAACTCTATAATACATTTAAATGATTGTAATAAATAGAGCGGTAAAACACGTCTTTCTAAAAGCCAGCATATTATATAAATAGTGAAGAAAAGGCAAAAGCTTACAGCACCTGGTATTCCCAGGCGGTCTCCCATCCAAGTACTAAGCAGGCCCGACGCTGCTTAGCTTCCGAGATCAGACGAGATTGGGCGCTCTCAGCGCGGTATGGCCGTAAGCGAGGGCTGCTCCAAAAAGTGGGCTATTTAAAGATCAGCCTCCGTAAAAGCCAGCATACTATATAAATAGTGAAGAAAAGGCAAAAGCTTACAGCACCTGGTATTCCCAGGCGGTCTCCCATCCAAGTACTAAGCAGGCCCGACGCTGCTTAGCTTCCGAGATCAGACGAGATCGGGCGCTCTCAGCGCGGTATGGCCGTAAGCGAGGGCTGCTCCAAAAAGTGGGCTATTTAAAGATCAGCCTCCGTAAAAGCCAGCATATTATATAAATAGTGAAGAAAAGGCAAAAGCTTACAGCACCTGGTATTCCCAGGCGGTCTCCCATCCAAGTACTAAGCAGGCCCGACGCTGCTTAGCTTCCGAGATCAGACGAGATCGGGCGCTCTCAGCGCGGTATGGCCGTAAGCGAGGGCTGCTCTAAAAAGTGGGCTATTTAAAGATCAGCCTCCGTAAAAGCCAGCATATTATATAAATAGTGAAGAAAAGGCAAAAGCTTACAGCACCTGGTATTCCCAGGCGGTCTCCCATCCAAGTGTAACAATCGGCCTTATCAGCCGAGTTACAAGACTAAAATGGGGTCAGATTTAACTGTGAGAGATGACTAGTGGTTAAAAGAATGAGACATAAAAGAAGATTGGTTTAAATAGATTTGGTTTATTTACAAGGTTCACATAAAAGACTTTAAAACAACACGATAAAACGAGGTAAACGCTGTTAAAAGCATACAGTTCATTTGTCCATACCCTAAAAACAGTCCAAGAATCCCAGTGTGTTGATAAGTCCAATGTGAGTGTCCACCGGTGTATATACAATCCACAGAAAGTGTAATCCAAAGTTTGCAGGTGGTGAATGGAAAGGTGAGCTCTAAAATTAGCAACTCCTCAATCCAACAGTTTGGTGACTGTCCTTTGTTTGTCATGCTGCTCTCTTATACAGTTGTACTTCCTGCTTCCTGTCATGTGTCTAGTCACATGGCAGGCCAACCATCCATTTTTTAAAGACACACACTCACTTAAAATGTTAAGAGTAATAAAATGGCCTAAAAAACATGTAAAACACTTAAAACTCTATAATACATTTAAATGATTGTAATAAATAGAGCGGTAAAACACGTCTTTCTAAAAGCCAGCATATTATATAAATAGTGAAGAAAAGGCAAAAGCTTACAGCACCTGGTATTCCCAGGCGGTCTCCCATCCAAGTACTAAGCAGGCCCGACGCTGCTTAGCTTCCGAGATCAGACGAGATCGGGCGCTCTTTTTTTTTTTTTTTTTTTTCCATCTAAGTACTAACCAGGCCCGACGCTGCTTTGCTTCCGAGATCAGACGAGATCGGGCGCTCTTTTTTTTTTTTTTTTTTTTTTTTTATTGTACAAAAATCATTATATATTTGAATACACATTGAATACACAAATCAATAATACATTTTCATTACTACTGAAGAAGAACCCAATACACAACAAAACCGTTATCACCAATTTCCGAGTATTTAGCATTGTTGCTGGGGAAACATTCGTAAATATTACATGACACAAGCATCTTTTTAACCCAATCATAACAACAAATAAAAGCCTAAAAGCTAAACCAACAAAAGTTCATCTTCCCCTGGCATGTAAAAGTGCATATTTTTTAAAATACATATGACATCTTTTGTGAAAATTTCATAAAAATCTCCCATAATATTTTCTGATTTAAAATAACTGTACAGCATTTTGACATGATCTTCTGCCATCCATTTAAAAAGAAACCAAAGGTTTAAAACAAAATCTCTGTTTTTCGCTATATTCCTTCTTTTCCATATAGCTTTTTTTGCCACAATTAAAAACAAATTAATGAGTTTCTTGTTTGGTTTATTCTCTGCTATTCCCAACATAAACATTCTACTCCAATTAAAATCCTCTTCGTTACCTCTTAAATCTTTGATTAGTTTCTTAAATTCGTTAAAAAATGGGATCAACTCCTTACAGAATAAAAACAAATGTAAAATTCCCTCATCTTCTGTTTTACAAACTTTGCATTGAGCATTTGTTTCTTTCTGCATAGCACACAATCTCATTTCCGTAAAAATCACATTTTGTCTAATAAAATAATCAAAACATTCTAGATCTACATCCAACCATTTCCATGCCATATGCTTCCAGATATCTTTTTCTTCAATTTCGTTAAAATGCCTTATCCAGAATTGATTGGCAACAGGTTTTTTAAAAATTCTTTTCATAAAAAAACCATAAAACATTTTAACAGTACCCAAATTAAAATTCACCAACTTGTCTTTACATTTTAAAAACACATTCATTTTGTTCTCCTTTTCTTCCCTCTTGTTAAGATCATCCAGCCATTCTCCAGGGATTGCTTTTTTTACCTCTTCGTATTGTCTTTTTAAAAACATTACATTAAAATCCTCCTTCCCCTCCTCCATCGCATCTATAATCACTTGAAGTGGTAAAAATCCCTCTTTATATTCCCATAAAACATCCCTTACCTTCACAATCCCCACTTGCAACCATTTCTTAAAATAGAGGTCATGCTCTTGTATCTTTACTTTTCCATTTAAAAACAGAGGTTGATTTAAAATCCTTTCCCTCCCCTCTGGATTAAAATCCACCTCTGTTAAAAAAAGCCTCCAAGCATTTAAAACCTCTTTATAAAACTGTGGGATCCCCTCCATCATCCAATTCTTCAGCTTCATCCATAAAATGTCTTCCCCTAAATTAAAATTCCCACATTTGTTTAAATAGAAGCTCATTATTTTCTTCCACTCTGCATTGTTCGTGTCATCCAAATATTTCCTTACCACTTTTACCCTCATGCTTTTCATTTTTTGCTCTACGTCGACCAACCCCATTCCTCCCTCTTCTGGTTTCCCTATCAATGTAAGATATGCAATTCTTGGAGGCTTTTTGTCCCATAGAAATTCTAAAACACTTTTCTTTATTCTCTTCAAAACCCAATCTGGCAATGGCATGACATGTAAATTGTACCACATTTTGGATAACATTAACATATTTACAATTAAAATTTTCCCTTTCAAACTTAAAGATCTGTTTCTCCAAAAAATAAGTCTTCTTTCCATCCCTCCTACCGTCTCTTCCCACATATTGTCAATTGCCTCCTTTTCATTCCTTGCTAATATTGCCCCTAAAATCTTCATTTCTTGAACCTCCTTAAACCTAAAAAGCCCCGTTAAAATCTCGGCCCTTCCAAACTTCATATATACAGTTTTTTCTTCATTTATTTTTGCACCTGAACCCTCACAATAAAATGTTGTTTTCTCTATCACTCTTTTAACACTTTCTATATTTTCAACCACAACTGTCGTGTCATCAGCGTATTGAAATATTTTTGTTAACTCTTTTCCCTCTTCCATTTTTATTCCATTTATTCTTTTTTCTCTGTTTATTAAAAGCCCTAAAGGTTCTGCCACCAAAGAGTACAACTGTGCTGACAATGGACACCCTTGTCTTATAGATCTTGAAACTTTAAAAGGTTGAGTTAAAAATCCATTGCATTTTACTTTTGTTAAAATATCCCTGTATAAAATTGAGATCCATTTTATAAAATTATCTCCAAAACCAAATTCTTTTAAAATCGCAAATAAAAACCCATGTTCGACTCTGTCGAACGCCTTTTCAAAGTCCATACTTATAATGTATGCGCTCCTTTCTTTTTCTTTTATATAACCCACTATATCTCTTATGCTGCTTGTAATGTCTGCTATATCCCTCCCCTTTACTCCATATGCTTGGTTGGTTTCTATTATATTTGGCATGACTTTTTTTAACCTATTCGCTAAGACCTTTGCTAAAATTTTTAAATCAGTGTTTAACATTGTAATGGGTCTAAAATTCTTCAGTTCATTTTTGTCTCCCTTTTTCTTGTATATTATTTTCATTAATCCTAGCCCCATTTTTGGGTTTACTCTTTCTTTTTTGAACACTTCTTCATAAATTTCATTTAAAATCCCAACTACCTTTTCTTTAAAAACTTTGTAAAACTCGCTTCCAATACCATCTATTCCAGGGCTTTTCTTCACTCTTAATTGATTTATGGCTTGTTTAATTTCTTCTGTTGTTATTTCGCTTTCACAATCCTTTTTATCCTCCTCACCAACTTTCCTTGCTATTTGTTGTAATAAAATCTTCCGTTTTTCCTCATCTCCTCCCTCTGACTTAAACAATTCCTCATAATATGTTTTCACTTCTTTTAAAATCCTCTCTGTATCTGACACCACTTTCCCATCCTTACTTTTAAGTTATTTAATTATTTCCGCTTTCCCCCTGCTTTTCTCAAGATTAAAAAAGAATCTGTTACATTTTTCTCCTTCCACCATGTATTTTGCTTTGCTTCTTAACATCGCCCCTTTGCATTTCTCCTCTTCTATTTTTCCCAATGTATTTTCAAATTGAATTACTTTTTGTACATTTACTTCATTTTTATTTAACTCCTCTTTTAATGTTCTCCTTACTTCTTTCTCCTTAGTTCTTTTAACCTTTTGTAACAAATTACAGTAGTTTATTGAATATTTCTTTATCTGATACTTTACGTTTTCCCACCATTGCCTTTTGTCTTCCATATACATCAGATCTTTTTTCCTCTCATCTAATATATTTTCAATCTCTTTTTTAAAACTTTCATTTTTTAAAACATCAGTGTTTAAGATCCACACTCCAGGTCCCTTCGTTTCTCTTTTAAAATCCATCACCATTAAAACCATTTTGTGATCGCTTAAGGTTGTGTCTTTATAAACTATTCTGTCAATAAAACATTCCAGATTTCTAGTACTTAAGAAATAATCTATTCTGGTTTGGCACATAAAATTCCCCACCAACTGTCTTCTTGAAAATTCCTTCTTTTTCTCGTTTCTTTCCCTCCACACATCAATCATATTTTTCTCTTCCATCAACGACTTTAGTTCTTTTCTGCCCCCATCCGTTTTAAAAACCATCCCGTTTGCCATATCCATTTTGCTAAAAACTGTGTTAAAATCCCCTGCAATCACCACCTTCCCCCATTTTTCAATTACATCGGCTAAAACATTAAAATACATTTTCTTTTCTTTTTCTTCATTCGGAGCATGCACGTTCCCTAAAATAAAATTTTCTTCCTCCATCACCATTTCTACAACCATACATTTTCCTTTTTTATCACTATACAAATGCTTTGTCTTGATACCTCTGTCTTTTCTTATTAAAATCGCCATTCCTCCTCCAATTTTTCCTTCTCCGTTATTAAAGAGTAATTCCCCTTCCCATCTTTTTTTAAAATCCTCCATACGATTCTCTTTCCAGTTTGTCTCTTGCAATAAAATCACATCCTCATTTTTACACAGTTCCTTCATCTTTTCAAATTTAAAACCATTCATTAGTCCTCTAGCATTAAAAGTCACAATTTTCAACACCATAAAATAAACTAAAAGCCATAAAGTCCCCATTTTGTCAGCTCATGGTGAAGAAGATTTTTATTAATCAGAATCGAGTATAATCAATGTGATTACAGCCATATATGCATCAAATTATTTCACTATTATAATCAAGTGTCTTTCTGGGTGTGTAAGGGCCTGCAGGAGAATGGAATGTGCAAACATTGCAAAAGTCACATATGGTGGACCTCATATGATGACGCTATATGATTTGTTTTGACATTAGACAAAATATATGGTGAGGCCCACTAGCCAGGCCATGTCCACTAGAGAGGCCAGGGTAAGGAAGAACTTGTTATGTTAGGGGCCTCTAGCTAGTCCATGGTGGAGAAGAACATCTGTTTATAATAATAATGGTAAATCTAAGGACCCTCAAGAATTTAGTTTGACATGTGTGCGTGAGAAAGGCAGGTATAAAACCCTGCCTCGACAAAGCTAAGTTAGTTCTCTCTAGGACCAGACTGCAGAGCCTGTTCTCTGTGGATGCTTTCCTTTAGGGGCTCGGCTTGATTGTTTCGGCAATAAAGTCTATTCTTTTGGTATCAAAACCCAAGTCTCAAAAATGTTTCTTCAATCGAGGAAGAGGGGAACCACTTCAATGGCCTCCCCTTCCTTTCCAGTATCTCCACTGTCCTGTTTCTCCTCACATGTTTGTTTTAAAACTTTCCTCTTGGCTTTCTCTAGATTTGGTGTTACCTTAGTTCTTCTTCTTCTTTTATTTGATATTCCCATGGTGCCACCATCATCAATGTTTTCGCTGTCTCTGTCCACTCTCCCTTCCTCGTTGACCTGCTCCTCTGACTCTTCCAATTCTGTTTGCAAATCCTCCGTCGTCTCCATCAGTGTCTCTGTTTCGTCGTTGTCCTGCATTACTCCAGTCCTTTCGCTTTCATCGTCAATGTCCGTGCCTGCAATACCCTCTCTTTGTGTTCCTCCCGTGTCCTCGCGTGGCTCCTCTTCATTGTCTCCCTCATGCATCTGCCCGCTCTCCTGGTCATCCTCCTGCTGGTCTCCGAACCAGCACTCGCACTTATTTAGTACGAGCCTGCAGTCCGGGCACCTCACTGCATTACAGTCCCGTGCGAAGTGGCCCCTCTCCTCGCACTTGAAACATTTGAAGTCTGGGCAGTCCTTCATCAGGTGTTCAGGGCTCATACACAGCCTACAGGTTCTCACCTGCTGGCTGTGTATCACCCTGAAATACTGAGGCCCCTCTTCTGTCTCCATTCTCGTGCTATAGGGCAGAGAAGCCACCTCTTTTGGGAATCGCACTCTCACAAATCTCGTTCCATCCTCGATGCGGGTGCCCGGATAAAATCTCCGTTTGATCTGGGAGATGGGAGTTACCCCCCATCCCTCCAGCTTTTGTAGAACCACGTCGTCCTCCAGGTAAGCGGGCAGATGCATGAAAGAGACAACAAATTCTTTATTATTCAACTTTTTAATTTCACATGTCTTTCCTTTTATCATCAATCCATCTGCTAGTTTCTCAATATCTTCTTCTTTCTCCAATGTTATTTCATATTCTCTCATCATTTTTGGTCTTACCGCAAGTATAGTCGTCACGTCCATCTTGTCTGTCAGTGCTTGAATAATGTCCTCTGCTTTCCCATCCTGCACTTCAGTCAGATCAATCACTACGGTTGCTTCTTTAGCGTAAATCCGTTTCTGCTCCTTTTTAGGGTAATCCTTTTCTCGTAGTCTTTTATCCAGTCCATTTTCTGTTTGCTGCCTTTTCTCTCGTGCCAAATCCATATTCATAGAAATTAAACCATCCATTAAAAAAAAAAAAAAAAAAAAAAAAAAAAAAGGAACTAACCACCCTCCAGACAGCAAGAATGCTGCTGTTAGGTGGTTTAAAAGTTGACAAAAAACACAAAAAACTAACTTAACGTATTACAACTCACAAAACAAACAAAAATTAAACACAAAATGGAGGAGAGCCTTCCTCTCCCAACTGCTGCCAACCACTTCCTGTTGCTCTCTAGCGCCTCAGGTGGGGGTATGGCCGTAAGCGAGGGCTGCTCCAAAAAGTGGGCTATTTAAAGATCAGCCTCCGTAAAAGCCAGCATATTATATAAATAGTGAAGAAAAGGCAAAAGCTTACAGCACCTGGTATTCCCAGGCGGTCTCCCATCCAAGTGTAACAATCGGCCTTATCAGCCGAGTTACAAGACTAAAATGGGGTCAGATTTAACTGTGAGAGATGACTAGTGGTTAAAAGAATGAGACATAAAAGAAGATTGGTTTAAATAGATTTGGTTTATTTACAAGGTTCACATAAAAGACTTTAAAACAACACGATAAAACGAGGTAAACGCTGTTAAAAGAATACAGTTCATTTGTCCATACCCTAAAAACAGTCCAAGAATCCCAGTGTGTTGATAAGTCCAATGTGAGTGTCCACCGGTGTATATACAATCCACAGAAAGTGTAATCCAAAGTTTGCAGGTGGTGAATGGAAAGGTGAGCTCTAAAATTAGCAACTCCTCAATCCAACAGTTTGGTGACTGTCCTTTGTTTGTCATGCTGCTCTCTTATACAGTTGTACTTCCTGCTTCCTGTCATGTGTCTAGTCACATGGCAGGCCAACCATCCATTTTTAAAGACACACACTCACTTAAAATGTTAAGAGTAATAAAATGGCCTAAAAAACATGTAAAACACTTAAAACTCTATAATACATTTAAATGATTGTAATAAATAGAGCGGTAAAACACGTCTTTCTAAAAGCCAGCATATTATATAAATAGTGAAGAAAAGGCAAAAGCTTACAGCACCTGGTATTCCCAGGCGGTCTCCCATCCAAGTACTAAGCAGGCCCGACGCTGCTTAGCTTCCGAGATCAGACGAGATCGGGCGCTCTCAGCGCGGTATGGCCGTAAGCGAGGGCTGCTCCAAAAAGTGGGCTATTTAAAGATCAGCCTCCGTAAAAGCCAGCATATTATATAAATAGTGAAGAAAAGGCAAAAGCTTACAGCACCTGGTATTCCCAGGCGGTCTCCCATCCAAGTGTAACAATCGGCCTTATCAGCCGAGTTACAAGACTAAAATGGGATCAGATTTAACTGTGAGAGATGACTAGTGGTTAAAAGAATGAGACATAAAAGAAGATTGGTTTAAATAGATTTGGTTTATTTACAAGGTTCACATAAAAGACTTTAAAACAACACGATAAAACGAGGTAAACGCTGTTAAAAGAATACAGTTCATTTGTCCATACCCTAAAAACAGTCCAAGAATCCCAGTGTGTTGATAAGTCCAATGTGAGTGTCCACCGGTGTATATACAATCCACAGAAAGTGTAATCCACAGTTTGCAGGTGGTGAATGGAAAGGTGAGCTCTAAAATTAGCAACTCCTCAATCCAACAGTTTGGTGACTGTCCTTTGTTTGTCATGCTGCTCTCTTATACAGTTGTACTTCCTGCTTCCTGTCATGTGTCTAGTCACATGGCAGGCCAACCATCCATTTTTTAAAGACACACACTCACTTAAAATGTTAAGAGTAATAAAATGGCCTAAAAAACATGTAAAACACTTAAAACTCTATAATACATTTAAATGATTGTAATAAATAGAGCGGTAAAACACGTCTTTCTAAAAGCCAGCATATTATATAAATAGTGAAGAAAAGGCAAAAGCTTACAGCACCTGGTATTCCCAGGCGGTCTCCCATCCAAGTACTAAGCAGGCCCGACGCTGCTTAGCTTCCGAGATCAGACGAGATCGGGCGCTCTCAGCGCGGTATGGCCGTAAGCGAGGGCTGCTCCAAAAAGTGGGCTATTTAAAGATCAGCCTCCGTAAAAGCCAGCATATTATATAAATAGTGAAGAAAAGGCAAAAGCTTTCAGCACCTGGTATTCCCAGGCGGTCTCCCATCCAAGTACTAAGCAGGCCCGACGCTGCTTAGCTTCCGAGATCAGACGAGATCGGGCGCTCTCAGCGCGGTATGGCCGTAAGCGAGGGCTGCTCCAAAAAGTGGGCTATTTAAAGATCAGCCTCCGTAAAAGCCAGCATATTATATAAATAGTGAAGAAAAGGCAAAAGCTTACAGCACCTGGTATTCCCAGGCGGTCTCCCATCCAAGTGTAACAATCGGCCTTATCAGCCGAGTTACAAGACTAAAATGGGGTCAGATTTAACTGTGAGAGATGACTAGTGGTTAAAAGAATGAGACATAAAAGAAGATTGGTTTAAATAGATTTGGTTTATTTACAAGGTTCACATAAAAGACTTTAAAACAACACGATAAAACGAGGTAAACGCTGTTAAAAGAATACAGTTCATTTGTCCATACCCTAAAAACAGTCCAAGAATCCCAGTGTGTTGATAAGTCCAATGTGAGTGTCCACCGGTGTATATACAATCCACAGAAAGTGTAATCCAAAGTTTGCAGGTGGTGAATGGAAAGGTGAGCTCTAAAATTAGCAACTCCTCAATCCAACAGTTTGGTGACTGTCCTTTGTTTGTCATGCTGCTCTCTTATACAGTTGTACTTCCTGCTTCCTGTCATGTGTCTAGTCACATGGCAGGCCAACCATCCATTTTTAAAGACACACACTCACTTAAAATGTTAAGAGTAATAAAATGGCCTAAAAAACATGTAAAACACTTAAAACTCTATAATACATTTAAATGATTGTAATAAATAGAGCGGTAAAACACGTCTTTCTAAAAGCCAGCATATTATATAAATAGTGAAGAAAAGGCAAAAGCTTACAGCAACTGGTATTCCCAGGCGGTCTCCCATCCAAGTACTAAGCAGGCCCGACGCTGCTTAGCTTCCGAGATCAGACGAGATCGGGCGCTCTCAGCGCGGTATGGCCGTAAGCGAGGGCTGCTCCAAAAAGTGGGCTATTTAAAGATCAGCCTCCGTAAAAGCCAGCATATTATATAAATAGTGAAGAAAAGGCAAAAGCTTACAGCACCTGGTATTCCCAGGCGGTCTCCCATCCAAGTGTAACAATCGGCCTTATCAGCCGAGTTACAAGACTAAAATGGGATCAGATTTAACTGTGAGAGATGACTAGTGGTTAAAAGAATGAGACATAAAAGAAGATTGGTTTAAATAGATTTGGTTTATTTACAAGGTTCACATAAAAGACTTTAAAACAACACGATAAAACGAGGTAAACGCTGTTAAAAGAATACAGTTCATTTGTCCATACCCTAAAAACAGTCCAAGAATCCCAGTGTGTTGATAAGTCCAATGTGAGTGTCCACCGGTGTATATACAATCCACAGAAAGTGTAATCCACAGTTTGCAGGTGGTGAATGGAAAGGTGAGCTCTAAAATTAGCAACTCCTCAATCCAACAGTTTGGTGACTGTCCTTTGTTTGTCATGCTGCTCTCTTATACAGTTGTACTTCCTGCTTCCTGTCATGTGTCTAGTCACATGGCAGGCCAACCATCCATTTTTTAAAGACACACACTCACTTAAAATGTTAAGAGTAATAAAATGGCCTAAAAAACATGTAAAACACTTAAAACTCTATAATACATTTAAATGATTGTAATAAATAGAGCGGTAAAACACGTCTTTCTAAAAGCCAGCATATTATATAAATAGTGAAGAAAAGGCAAAAGCTTACAGCACCTGGTATTCCCAGGCGGTCTCCCATCCAAGTACTAAGCAGGCCCGACGCTGCTTAGCTTCCGAGATCAGACGAGATCGGGCGCTCTCAGCGCGGTATGGCCGTAAGCGAGGGCTGCTCCAAAAAGTGGGCTATTTAAAGATCAGCCTCCGTAAAAGCCAGCATATTATATAAATAGTGAAGAAAAGGCAAAAGCTTACAGCACCTGGTATTCCCAGGCGGTCTCCCATCCAAGTGTAACAATCGGCCTTATCAGCCGAGTTACAAGACTAAAATGGGATCAGATTTAACTGTGAGAGATGACTAGTGGTTAAAAGAATGAGACATAAAAGAAGATTGGTTTAAATAGATTTGGTTTATTTACAAGGTTCACATAAAAGACTTTAAAACAACACGATAAAACGAGGTAAACGCTGTTAAAAGAATACAGTTCATTTGTCCATACCCTAAAAACAGTCCAAGAATCCCAGTGTGTTGATAAGTCCAATGTGAGTGTCCACCGGTGTATATACAATCCACAGAAAGTGTAATCCACAGTTTGCAGGTGGTGAATGGAAAGGTGAGCTCTAAAATTAGCAACTCCTCAATCCAACAGTTTGGTGACTGTCCTTTGTTTGTCATGCTGCTCTCTTATACAGTTGTACTTCCTGCTTCCTGTCATGTGTCTAGTCACATGGCAGGCCAACCATCCATTTTTTAAAGACACACACTCACTTAAAATGTTAAGAGTAATAAAATGGCCTAAAAAACATGTAAAACACTTAAAACTCTATAATACATTTAAATGATTGTAATAAATAGAGCGGTAAAACACGTCTTTCTAAAAGCCAGCATATTATATAAATAGTGAAGAAAAGGCAAAAGCTTACAGCACCTGGTATTCCCAGGCGGTCTCCCATCCAAGTACTAAGCAGGCCCGACGCTGCTTAGCTTCCGAGATCAGACGAGATCGGGCGCTCTCAGCGCGGTATGGCCGTAAGCGAGGGCTGCTCCAAAAAGTGGGCTATTTAAAGATCAGCCTCCGTAAAAGCCAGCATATTATATAAATAGTGAAGAAAAGGCAAAAGCTTACAGCACCTGGTATTCCCAGGCGGTCTCCCATCCAAGTACTAAGCAGGCCCGACGCTGCTTAGCTTCCGAGATCAGACGAGATCGGGCGCTCTCAGCGCGGTATGGCCGTAAGCGAGGGCTGCTCCAAAAAGTGGGCTATTTAAAGATCAGCCTCCGTAAAAGCCAGCATATTATATAAATAGTGAAGAAAAGGCAAAAGCTTACAGCACCTGGTATTCCCAGGCGGTCTCCCATCCAAGTGTAACAATCGGCCTTATCAGCCGAGTTACAAGACTAAAATGGGGTCAGATTTAACTGTGAGAGATGACTAGTGGTTAAAAGAATGAGACATAAAAGAAGATTGGTTTAAATAGATTTGGTTTATTTACAAGGTTCACATAAAAGACTTTAAAACAACACGATAAAACGAGGTAAACGCTGTTAAAAGAATACAGTTCATTTGTCCATACCCTAAAAACAGTCCAAGAATCCCAGTGTGTTGATAAGTCCAATGTGAGTGTCCACCGGTGTATATACAATCCACAGAAAGTGTAATCCAAAGTTTGCAGGTGGTGAATGGAAAGGTGAGCTCTAAAATTAGCAACTCCTCAATCCAACAGTTTGGTGACTGTCCTTTGTTTGTCATGCTGCTCTCTTATACAGTTGTACTTCCTGCTTCCTGTCATGTGTCTAGTCACATGGCAGGCCAACCATCCATTTTTAAAGACACACACTCACTTAAAATGTTAAGAGTAATAAAATGGCCTAAAAAACATGTAAAACACTTAAAACTCTATAATACATTTAAATGATTGTAATAAATAGAGCGGTAAAACACGTCTTTCTAAAAGCCAGCATATTATATAAATAGTGAAGAAAAGGCAAAAGCTTACAGCACCTGGTATTCCCAGGCGGTCTCCCATCCAAGTACTAAGCAGGCCCGACGCTGCTTAGCTTCCGAGATCAGACGAGATCGGGCGCTCTCAGCGCGGTATGGCCGTAAGCGAGGGCTGCTCCAAAAAGTGGGCTATTTAAAGATCAGCCTCCGTAAAAGCCAGCATATTATATAAATAGTGAAGAAAAGGCAAAAGCTTACAGCACCTGGTATTCCCAGGCGGTCTCCCATCCAAGTGTAACAATCGGCCTTATCAGCCGAGTTACAAGACTAAAATGGGATCAGATTTAACTGTGAGAGATGACTAGTGGTTAAAAGAATGAGACATAAAAGAAGATTGGTTTAAATAGATTTGGTTTATTTACAAGGTTCACATAAAAGACTTTAAAACAACACGATAAAACGAGGTAAACGCTGTTAAAAGAATACAGTTCATTTGTCCATACCCTAAAAACAGTCCAAGAATCCCAGTGTGTTGATAAGTCCAATGTGAGTGTCCACCGGTGTATATACAATCCACAGAAAGTGTAATCCACAGTTTGCAGGTGGTGAATGGAAAGGTGAGCTCTAAAATTAGCAACTCCTCAATCCAACAGTTTGGTGACTGTCCTTTGTTTGTCATGCTGCTCTCTTATACAGTTGTACTTCCTGCTTCCTGTCATGTGTCTAGTCACATGGCAGGCCAACCATCCATTTTTTAAAGACACACACTCACTTAAAATGTTAAGAGTAATAAAATGGCCTAAAAAACATGTAAAACACTTAAAACTCTATAATACATTTAAATGATTGTAATAAATAGAGCGGTAAAACACGTCTTTCTAAAAGCCAGCATATTATATAAATAGTGAAGAAAAGGCAAAAGCTTACAGCACCTGGTATTCCCAGGCGGTCTCCCATCCAAGTACTAAGCAGGCCCGACGCTGCTTAGCTTCCGAGATCAGACGAGATCGGGCGCTCTCAGCGCGGTATGGCCGTAAGCGAGGGCTGCTCCAAAAAGTGGGCTATTTAAAGATCAGCCTCCGTAAAAGCCAGCATATTATATAAATAGTGAAGAAAAGGCAAAAGCTTACAGCACCTGGTATTCCCAGGCGGTCTCCCATCCAAGTACTAAGCAGGCCCGACGCTGCTTAGCTTCCGAGATCAGACGAGATCGGGCGCTCTCAGCGCGGTATGGCCGTAAGCGAGGGCTGCTCCAAAAAGTGGGCTATTTAAAGATCAGCCTCCGTAAAAGCCAGCATATTATATAAATAGTGAAGAAAAGGCAAAAGCTTACAGCACCTGGTATTCCCAGGCGGTCTCCCATCCAAGTGTAACAATCGGCCTTATCAGCCGAGTTACAAGACTAAAATGGGGTCAGATTTAACTGTGAGAGATGACTAGTGGTTAAAAGAATGAGACATAAAAGAAGATTGGTTTAAATAGATTTGGTTTATTTACAAGGTTCACATAAAAGACTTTAAAACAACACGATAAAACGAGGTAAACGCTGTTAAAAGAATACAGTTCATTTGTCCATACCCTAAAAACAGTCCAAGAATCCCAGTGTGTTGATAAGTCCAATGTGAGTGTCCACCGGTGTATATACAATCCACAGAAAGTGTAATCCAAAGTTTGCAGGTGGTGAATGGAAAGGTGAGCTCTAAAATTAGCAACTCCTCAATCCAACAGTTTGGTGACTGTCCTTTGTTTGTCATGCTGCTCTCTTATACAGTTGTACTTCCTGCTTCCTGTCATGTGTCTAGTCACATGGCAGGCCAACCATCCATTTTTAAAGACACACACTCACTTAAAATGTTAAGAGTAATAAAATGGCCTAAAAAACATGTAAAACACTTAAAACTCTATAATACATTTAAATGATTGTAATAAATAGAGCGGTAAAACACGTCTTTCTAAAAGCCAGCATATTATATAAATAGTGAAGAAAAGGCAAAAGCTTACAGCACCTGGTATTCCCAGGCGGTCTCCCATCCAAGTACTAAGCAGGCCCGACGCTGCTTAGCTTCCGAGATCAGACGAGATCGGGCGCTCTCAGCGCGGTATGGCCGTAAGCGAGGGCTGCTCCAAAAAGTGGGCTATTTAAAGATCAGCCTCCGTAAAAGCCAGCATATTATATAAATAGTGAAGAAAAGGCAAAAGCTTTCAGCACCTGGTATTCCCAGGCGGTCTCCCATCCAAGTACTAAGCAGGCCCGACGCTGCTTAGCTTCCGAGATCAGACGAGATCGGGCGCTCTCAGCGCGGTATGGCCGTAAGCGAGGGCTGCTCCAAAAAGTGGGCTATTTAAAGATCAGCCTCCGTAAAAGCCAGCATATTATATAAATAGTGAAGAAAAGGCAAAAGCTTACAGCACCTGGTATTCCCAGGCGGTCTCCCATCCAAGTGTAACAATCGGCCTTATCAGCCGAGTTACAAGACTAAAATGGGGTCAGATTTAACTGTGAGAGATGACTAGTGGTTAAAAGAATGAGACATAAAAGAAGATTGGTTTAAATAGATTTGGTTTATTTACAAGGTTCACATAAAAGACTTTAAAACAACACGATAAAACGAGGTAAACGCTGTTAAAAGAATACAGTTCATTTGTCCATACCCTAAAAACAGTCCAAGAATCCCAGTGTGTTGATAAGTCCAATGTGAGTGTCCACCGGTGTATATACAATCCACAGAAAGTGTAATCCAAAGTTTGCAGGTGGTGAATGGAAAGGTGAGCTCTAAAATTAGCAACTCCTCAATCCAACAGTTTGGTGACTGTCCTTTGTTTGTCATGCTGCTCTCTTATACAGTTGTACTTCCTGCTTCCTGTCATGTGTCTAGTCACATGGCAGGCCAACCATCCATTTTTAAAGACACACACTCACTTAAAATGTTAAGAGTAATAAAATGGCCTAAAAAACATGTAAAACACTTAAAACTCTATAATACATTTAAATGATTGTAATAAATAGAGCGGTAAAACACGTCTTTCTAAAAGCCAGCATATTATATAAATAGTGAAGAAAAGGCAAAAGCTTACAGCACCTGGTATTCCCAGGCGGTCTCCCATCCAAGTACTAAGCAGGCCCGACGCTGCTTAGCTTCCGAGATCAGACGAGATCGGGCGCTCTCAGCGCGGTATGGCCGTAAGCGAGGGCTGCTCCAAAAAGTGGGCTATTTAAAGATCAGCCTCCGTAAAAGCCAGCATATTATATAAATAGTGAAGAAAAGGCAAAAGCTTACAGCACCTGGTATTCCCAGGCGGTCTCCCATCCAAGTACTAAGCAGGCCCGACGCTGCTTAGCTTCCGAGATCAGACGAGATCGGGCGCTCTCAGCGCGGTATGGCCGTAAGCGAGGGCTGCTCCAAAAAGTGGGCTATTTAAAGATCAGCCTCCGTAAAAGCCAGCATATTATATAAATAGTGAAGAAAAGGCAAAAGCTTACAGCACCTGGTATTCCCAGGCGGTCTCCCATCCAAGTGTAACAATCGGCCTTATCAGCCGAGTTACAAGACTAAAATGGGATCAGATTTAACTGTGAGAGATGACTAGTGGTTAAAAGAATGAGACATAAAAGAAGATTGGTTTAAATAGATTTGGTTTATTTACAAGGTTCACATAAAAGACTTTAAAACAACACGATAAAACGAGGTAAACGCTGTTAAAAGAATACAGTTCATTTGTCCATACCCTAAAAACAGTCCAAGAATCCCAGTGTGTTGATAAGTCCAATGTGAGTGTCCACCGGTGTATATACAATCCACAGAAAGTGTAATCCACAGTTTGCAGGTGGTGAATGGAAAGGTGAGCTCTAAAATTAGCAACTCCTCAATCCAACAGTTTGGTGACTGTCCTTTGTTTGTCATGCTGCTCTCTTATACAGTTGTACTTCCTGCTTCCTGTCATGTGTCTAGTCACATGGCAGGCCAACCATCCATTTTTTAAAGACACACACTCACTTAAAATGTTAAGAGTAATAAAATGGCCTAAAAAACATGTAAAACACTTAAAACTCTATAATACATTTAAATGATTGTAATAAATAGAGCGGTAAAACACGTCTTTCTAAAAGCCAGCATATTATATAAATAGTGAAGAAAAGGCAAAAGCTTACAGCACCTGGTATTCCCAGGCGGTCTCCCATCCAAGTACTAAGCAGGCCCGACGCTGCTTAGCTTCCGAGATCAGACGAGATCGGGCGCTCTCAGCGCGGTATGGCCGTAAGCGAGGGCTGCTCCAAAAAGTGGGCTATTTAAAGATCAGCCTCCGTAAAAGCCAGCATATTATATAAATAGTGAAGAAAAGGCAAAAGCTTTCAGCACCTGGTATTCCCAGGCGGTCTCCCATCCAAGTACTAAGCAGGCCCGACGCTGCTTAGCTTCCGAGATCAGACGAGATCGGGCGCTCTCAGCGCGGTATGGCCGTAAGCGAGGGCTGCTCCAAAAAGTGGGCTATTTAAAGATCAGCCTCCGTAAAAGCCAGCATATTATATAAATAGTGAAGAAAAGGCAAAAGCTTACAGCACCTGGTATTCCCAGGCGGTCTCCCATCCAAGTGTAACAATCGGCCTTATCAGCCGAGTTACAAGACTAAAATGGGGTCAGATTTAACTGTGAGAGATGACTAGTGGTTAAAAGAATGAGACATAAAAGAAGATTGGTTTAAATAGATTTGGTTTATTTACAAGGTTCACATAAAAGACTTTAAAACAACACGATAAAACGAGGTAAACGCTGTTAAAAGAATACAGTTCATTTGTCCATACCCTAAAAACAGTCCAAGAATCCCAGTGTGTTGATAAGTCCAATGTGAGTGTCCACCGGTGTATATACAATCCACAGAAAGTGTAATCCAAAGTTTGCAGGTGGTGAATGGAAAGGTGAGCTCTAAAATTAGCAACTCCTCAATCCAACAGTTTGGTGACTGTCCTTTGTTTGTCATGCTGCTCTCTTATACAGTTGTACTTCCTGCTTCCTGTCATGTGTCTAGTCACATGGCAGGCCAACCATCCATTTTTAAAGACACACACTCACTTAAAATGTTAAGAGTAATAAAATGGCCTAAAAAACATGTAAAACACTTAAAACTCTATAATACATTTAAATGATTGTAATAAATAGAGCGGTAAAACACGTCTTTCTAAAAGCCAGCATATTATATAAATAGTGAAGAAAAGGCAAAAGCTTACAGCAACTGGTATTCCCAGGCGGTCTCCCATCCAAGTACTAAGCAGGCCCGACGCTGCTTAGCTTCCGAGATCAGACGAGATCGGGCGCTCTCAGCGCGGTATGGCCGTAAGCGAGGGCTGCTCCAAAAAGTGGGCTATTTAAAGATCAGCCTCCGTAAAAGCCAGCATATTATATAAATAGTGAAGAAAAGGCAAAAGCTTACAGCACCTGGTATTCCCAGGCGGTCTCCCATCCAAGTGTAACAATCGGCCTTATCAGCCGAGTTACAAGACTAAAATGGGATCAGATTTAACTGTGAGAGATGACTAGTGGTTAAAAGAATGAGACATAAAAGAAGATTGGTTTAAATAGATTTGGTTTATTTACAAGGTTCACATAAAAGACTTTAAAACAACACGATAAAACGAGGTAAACGCTGTTAAAAGAATACAGTTCATTTGTCCATACCCTAAAAACAGTCCAAGAATCCCAGTGTGTTGATAAGTCCAATGTGAGTGTCCACCGGTGTATATACAATCCACAGAAAGTGTAATCCACAGTTTGCAGGTGGTGAATGGAAAGGTGAGCTCTAAAATTAGCAACTCCTCAATCCAACAGTTTGGTGACTGTCCTTTGTTTGTCATGCTGCTCTCTTATACAGTTGTACTTCCTGCTTCCTGTCATGTGTCTAGTCACATGGCAGGCCAACCATCCATTTTTTAAAGACACACACTCACTTAAAATGTTAAGAGTAATAAAATGGCCTAAAAAACATGTAAAACACTTAAAACTCTATAATACATTTAAATGATTGTAATAAATAGAGCGGTAAAACACGTCTTTCTAAAAGCCAGCATATTATATAAATAGTGAAGAAAAGGCAAAAGCTTACAGCACCTGGTATTCCCAGGCGGTCTCCCATCCAAGTACTAAGCAGGCCCGACGCTGCTTAGCTTCCGAGATCAGACGAGATCGGGCGCTCTCAGCGCGGTATGGCCGTAAGCGAGGGCTGCTCCAAAAAGTGGGCTATTTAAAGATCAGCCTCCGTAAAAGCCAGCATATTATATAAATAGTGAAGAAAAGGCAAAAGCTTACAGCACCTGGTATTCCCAGGCGGTCTCCCATCCAAGTACTAAGCAGGCCCGACGCTGCTTAGCTTCCGAGATCAGACGAGATCGGGCGCTCTCAGCGCGGTATGGCCGTAAGCGAGGGCTGCTCCAAAAAGTGGGCTATTTAAAGATCAGCCTCCGTAAAAGCCAGCATATTATATAAATAGTGAAGAAAAGGCAAAAGCTTACAGCACCTGGTATTCCCAGGCGGTCTCCCATCCAAGTGTAACAATCGGCCTTATCAGCCGAGTTACAAGACTAAAATGGGGTCAGATTTAACTGTGAGAGATGACTAGTGGTTAAAAGAATGAGACATAAAAGAAGATTGGTTTAAATAGATTTGGTTTATTTACAAGGTTCACATAAAAGACTTTAAAACAACACGATAAAACGAGGTAAACGCTGTTAAAAGAATACAGTTCATTTGTCCATACCCTAAAAACAGTCCAAGAATCCCAGTGTGTTGATAAGTCCAATGTGAGTGTCCACCGGTGTATATACAATCCACAGAAAGTGTAATCCAAAGTTTGCAGGTGGTGAATGGAAAGGTGAGCTCTAAAATTAGCAACTCCTCAATCCAACAGTTTGGTGACTGTCCTTTGTTTGTCATGCTGCTCTCTTATACAGTTGTACTTCCTGCTTCCTGTCATGTGTCTAGTCACATGGCAGGCCAACCATCCATTTTTAAAGACACACACTCACTTAAAATGTTAAGAGTAATAAAATGGCCTAAAAAACATGTAAAACACTTAAAACTCTATAATACATTTAAATGATTGTAATAAATAGAGCGGTAAAACACGTCTTTCTAAAAGCCAGCATATTATATAAATAGTGAAGAAAAGGCAAAAGCTTACAGCACCTGGTATTCCCAGGCGGTCTCCCATCCAAGTACTAAGCAGGCCCGACGCTGCTTAGCTTCCGAGATCAGACGAGATCGGGCGCTCTCAGCGCGGTATGGCCGTAAGCGAGGGCTGCTCCAAAAAGTGGGCTATTTAAAGATCAGCCTCCGTAAAAGCCAGCATATTATATAAATAGTGAAGAAAAGGCAAAAGCTTTCAGCACCTGGTATTCCCAGGCGGTCTCCCATCCAAGTACTAAGCAGGCCCGACGCTGCTTAGCTTCCGAGATCAGACGAGATCGGGCGCTCTCAGCGCGGTATGGCCGTAAGCGAGGGCTGCTCCAAAAAGTGGGCTATTTAAAGATCAGCCTCCGTAAAAGCCAGCATATTATATAAATAGTGAAGAAAAGGCAAAAGCTTACAGCACCTGGTATTCCCAGGCGGTCTCCCATCCAAGTGTAACAATCGGCCTTATCAGCCGAGTTACAAGACTAAAATGGGGTCAGATTTAACTGTGAGAGATGACTAGTGGTTAAAAGAATGAGACATAAAAGAAGATTGGTTTAAATAGATTTGGTTTATTTACAAGGTTCACATAAAAGACTTTAAAACAACACGATAAAACGAGGTAAACGCTGTTAAAAGAATACAGTTCATTTGTCCATACCCTAAAAACAGTCCAAGAATCCCAGTGTGTTGATAAGTCCAATGTGAGTGTCCACCGGTGTATATACAATCCACAGAAAGTGTAATCCAAAGTTTGCAGGTGATGAATGGAAAGGTGAGCTCTAAAATTAGCAACTCCTCAATCCAACAGTTTGGTGACTGTCCTTTGTTTGTCATGCTGCTCTCTTATACAGTTGTACTTCCTGCTTCCTGTCATGTGTCTAGTCACATGGCAGGCCAACCATCCATTTTTAAAGACACACACTCACTTAAAATGTTAAGAGTAATAAAATGGCCTAAAAAACATGTAAAACACTTAAAACTCTATAATACATTTAAATGATTGTAATAAATAGAGCGGTAAAACACGTCTTTCTAAAAGCCAGCATATTATATAAATAGTGAAGAAAAGGCAAAAGCTTACAGCAACTGGTATTCCCAGGCGGTCTCCCATCCAAGTACTAAGCAGGCCCGACGCTGCTTAGCTTCCGAGATCAGACGAGATCGGGCGCTCTCAGCGCGGTATGGCCGTAAGCGAGGTCTGCTCCAAAAAGTGGGCTATTTAAAGATCAGCCTCCGTAAAAGCCAGCATATTATATAAATAGTGAAGAAAAGGCAAAAGCTTACAGCACCTGGTATTCCCAGGCGGTCTCCCATCCAAGTGTAACAATCGGCCTTATCAGCCGAGTTACAAGACTAAAATGGGATCAGATTTAACTGTGAGAGATGACTAGTGGTTAAAAGAATGAGACATAAAAGAAGATTGGTTTAAATAGATTTGGTTTATTTACAAAGTTCACATAAAAGACTTTAAAACAACACGATAAAACGAGGTAAACGCTGTTAAAAGAATACAGTTCATTTGTCCATACCCTAAAAACAGTCCAAGAATCCCAGTGTGTTGATAAGTCCAATGTGAGTGTCCACCGGTGTATATACAATCCACAGAAAGTGTAATCCACAGTTTGCAGGTGGTGAATGGAAAGGTGAGCTCTAAAATTAGCAACTCCTCAATCCAACAGTTTGGTGACTGTCCTTTGTTTGTCATGCTGCTCTCTTATACAGTTGTACTTCCTGCTTCCTGTCATGTGTCTAGTCACATGGCAGGCCAACCATCCATTTTTTAAAGACACACACTCACTTAAAATGTTAAGAGTAATAAAATGGCCTAAAAAACATGTAAAACACTTAAAACTCTATAATACATTTAAATGATTGTAATAAATAGAGCGGTAAAACACGTCTTTCTAAAAGCCAGCATATTATATAAATAGTGAAGAAAAGGCAAAAGCTTACAGCACCTGGTATTCCCAGGCGGTCTCCCATCCAAGTACTAAGCAGGCCCGACGCTGCTTAGCTTCCGAGATCAGACGAGATCGGGCGCTCTCAGCGCGGTATGGCCGTAAGCGAGGGCTGCTCCAAAAAGTGGGCTATTTAAAGATCAGCCTCCGTAAAAGCCAGCATATTATATAAATAGTGAAGAAAAGGCAAAAGCTTACAGCACCTGGTAATCCCAGGCGGTCTCCCATCCAAGTGTAACAATCGGCCTTATCAGCAGAGTTACAAGACTAAAATGGGGTCAGATTTAACTGTGAGAGATGACTAGTGGTTAAAAGAATGAGACATAAAAGAAGATTGGTTTAAATAGATTTGGTTTATTTACAAGGTTCACATAAAAGACTTTAAAACAACACGATAAAACGAGGTAAACGCTGTTAAAAGAATACAGTTCATTTGTCCATACCCTAAAAACAGTCCAAGAATCCCAGTGTGTTGATAAGTCCAATGTGAGTGTCCACCGGTGTATATACAATCCACAGAAAGTGTAATCCAAAGTTTGCAGGTGGTGAATGGAAAGGTGAGCTCTAAAATTAGCAACTCCTCAATCCAACAGTTTGGTGACTGTCCTTTGTTTGTCATGCTGCTCTCTTATACAGTTGTACTTCCTGCTTCCTGTCATGTGTCTAGTCACATGGCAGGCCAACCATCCATTTTTAAAGACACACACTCACTTAAAATGTTAAGAGTAATAAAATGGCCTAAAAAACATGTAAAACACTTAAAACTCTATAATACATTTAAATGATTGTAATAAATAGAGCGGTAAAACACGTCTTTCTAAAAGCCAGCATATTATATAAATAGTGAAGAAAAGGCAAAAGCTTACAGCAACTGGTATTCCCAGGCGGTCTCCCATCCAAGTACTAAGCAGGCCCGACGCTGCTTAGCTTCCGAGATCAGACGAGATCGGGCGCTCTCAGCGCGGTATGGCCGTAAGCGAGGGCTGCTCCAAAAAGTGGGCTATTTAAAGATCAGCCTCCGTAAAAGCCAGCATATTATATAAATAGTGAAGAAAAGGCAAAAGCTTACAGCACCTGGTATTCCCAGGCGGTCTCCCATCCAAGTGTAACAATCGGCCTTATCAGCCGAGTTACAAGACTAAAATGGGATCAGATTTAACTGTGAGAGATGACTAGTGGTTAAAAGAATGAGACATAAAAGAAGATTGGTTTAAATAGATTTGGTTTATTTACAAGGTTCACATAAAAGACTTTAAAACAACACGATAAAACGAGGTAAACGCTGTTAAAAGAATACAGTTCATTTGTCCATACCCTAAAAACAGTCCAAGAATCCCAGTGTGTTGATAAGTCCAATGTGAGTGTCCACCGGTGTATATACAATCCACAGAAAGTGTAATCCACAGTTTGCAGGTGGTGAATGGAAAGGTGAGCTCTAAAATTAGCAACTCCTCAATCCAACAGTTTGGTGACTGTCCTTTGTTTGTCATGCTGCTCTCTTATACAGTTGTACTTCCTGCTTCCTGTCATGTGTCTAGTCACATGGCAGGCCAACCATCCATTTTTTAAAGACACACACTCACTTAAAATGTTAAGAGTAATAAAATGGCCTAAAAAACATGTAAAACACTTAAAACTCTATAATACATTTAAATGATTGTAATAAATAGAGCGGTAAAACACGTCTTTCTAAAAGCCAGCATATTATATAAATAGTGAAGAAAAGGCAAAAGCTTACAGCACCTGGTATTCCCAGGCGGTCTCCCATCCAAGTACTAAGCAGGCCCGACGCTGCTTAGCTTCCGAGATCAGACGAGATCGGGCGCTCTCAGCGCGGTATGGCCGTAAGCGAGGGCTGCTCCAAAAAGTGGGCTATTTAAAGATCAGCCTCCGTAAAAGCCAGCATATTATATAAATAGTGAAGAAAAGGCAAAAGCTTACAGCACCTGGTATTCCCAGGCGGTCTCCCATCCAAGTGTAACAATCGGCCTTATCAGCCGAGTTACAAGACTAAAATGGGATCAGATTTAACTGTGAGAGATGACTAGTGGTTAAAAGAATGAGACATAAAAGAAGATTGGTTTAAATAGATTTGGTTTATTTACAAGGTTCACATAAAAGACTTTAAAACAACACGATAAAACGAGGTAAACGCTGTTAAAAGAATACAGTTCATTTGTCCATACCCTAAAAACAGTCCAAGAATCCCAGTGTGTTGATAAGTCCAATGTGAGTGTCCACCGGTGTATATACAATCCACAGAAAGTGTAATCCACAGTTTGCAGGTGGTGAATGGAAAGGTGAGCTCTAAAATTAGCAACTCCTCAATCCAACAGTTTGGTGACTGTCCTTTGTTTGTCATGCTGCTCTCTTATACAGTTGTACTTCCTGCTTCCTGTCATGTGTCTAGTCACATGGCAGGCCAACCATCCATTTTTTAAAGACACACACTCACTTAAAATGTTAAGAGTAATAAAATGGCCTAAAAAACATGTAAAACACTTAAAACTCTATAATACATTTAAATGATTGTAATAAATAGAGCGGTAAAACACGTCTTTCTAAAAGCCAGCATATTATATAAATAGTGAAGAAAAGGCAAAAGCTTACAGCACCTGGTATTCCCAGGCGGTCTCCCATCCAAGTACTAAGCAGGCCCGACGCTGCTTAGCTTCCGAGATCAGACGAGATCGGGCGCTCTCAGCGCGGTATGGCCGTAAGCGAGGGCTGCTCCAAAAAGTGGGCTATTTAAAGATCAGCCTCCGTAAAAGCCAGCATATTATATAAATAGTGAAGAAAAGGCAAAAGCTTACAGCACCTGGTATTCCCAGGCGGTCTCCCATCCAAGTACTAAGCAGGCCCGACGCTGCTTAGCTTCCGAGATCAGACGAGATCGGGCGCTCTCAGCGCGGTATGGCCGTAAGCGAGGGCTGCTCCAAAAAGTGGGCTATTTAAAGATCAGCCTCCGTAAAAGCCAGCATATTATATAAATAGTGAAGAAAAGGCAAAAGCTTACAGCACCTGGTATTCCCAGGCGGTCTCCCATCCAAGTGTAACAATCGGCCTTATCAGCCGAGTTACAAGACTAAAATGGGGTCAGATTTAACTGTGAGAGATGACTAGTGGTTAAAAGAATGAGACATAAAAGAAGATTGGTTTAAATAGATTTGGTTTATTTACAAGGTTCACATAAAAGACTTTAAAACAACACGATAAAACGAGGTAAACGCTGTTAAAAGAATACAGTTCATTTGTCCATACCCTAAAAACAGTCCAAGAATCCCAGTGTGTTGATAAGTCCAATGTGAGTGTCCACCGGTGTATATACAATCCACAGAAAGTGTAATCCAAAGTTTGCAGGTGGTGAATGGAAAGGTGAGCTCTAAAATTAGCAACTCCTCAATCCAACAGTTTGGTGACTGTCCTTTGTTTGTCATGCTGCTCTCTTATACAGTTGTACTTCCTGCTTCCTGTCATGTGTCTAGTCACATGGCAGGCCAACCATCCATTTTTAAAGACACACACTCACTTAAAATGTTAAGAGTAATAAAATGGCCTAAAAAACATGTAAAACACTTAAAACTCTATAATACATTTAAATGATTGTAATAAATAGAGCGGTAAAACACGTCTTTCTAAAAGCCAGCATATTATATAAATAGTGAAGAAAAGGCAAAAGCTTACAGCACCTGGTATTCCCAGGCGGTCTCCCATCCAAGTACTAAGCAGGCCCGACGCTGCTTAGCTTCCGAGATCAGACGAGATCGGGCGCTCTCAGCGCGGTATGGCCGTAAGCGAGGGCTGCTCCAAAAAGTGGGCTATTTAAAGATCAGCCTCCGTAAAAGCCAGCATATTATATAAATAGTGAAGAAAAGGCAAAAGCTTTCAGCACCTGGTATTCCCAGGCGGTCTCCCATCCAAGTACTAAGCAGGCCCGACGCTGCTTAGCTTCCGAGATCAGACGAGATCGGGCGCTCTCAGCGCGGTATGGCCGTAAGCGAGGGCTGCTCCAAAAAGTGGGCTATTTAAAGATCAGCCTCCGTAAAAGCCAGCATATTATATAAATAGTGAAGAAAAGGCAAAAGCTTACAGCACCTGGTATTCCCAGGCGGTCTCCCATCCAAGTGTAACAATCGGCCTTATCAGCCGAGTTACAAGACTAAAATGGGGTCAGATTTAACTGTGAGAGATGACTAGTGGTTAAAAGAATGAGACATAAAAGAAGATTGGTTTAAATAGATTTGGTTTATTTACAAGGTTCACATAAAAGACTTTAAAACAACACGATAAAACGAGGTAAACGCTGTTAAAAGAATACAGTTCATTTGTCCATACCCTAAAAACAGTCCAAGAATCCCAGTGTGTTGATAAGTCCAATGTGAGTGTCCACCGGTGTATATACAATCCACAGAAAGTGTAATCCAAAGTTTGCAGGTGGTGAATGGAAAGGTGAGCTCTAAAATTAGCAACTCCTCAATCCAACAGTTTGGTGACTGTCCTTTGTTTGTCATGCTGCTCTCTTATACAGTTGTACTTCCTGCTTCCTGTCATGTGTCTAGTCACATGGCAGGCCAACCATCCATTTTTAAAGACACACACTCACTTAAAATGTTAAGAGTAATAAAATGGCCTAAAAAACATGTAAAACACTTAAAACTCTATAATACATTTAAATGATTGTAATAAATAGAGCGGTAAAACACGTCTTTCTAAAAGCCAGCATATTATATAAATAGTGAAGAAAAGGCAAAAGCTTACAGCACCTGGTATTCCCAGGCGGTCTCCCATCCAAGTACTAAGCAGGCCCGACGCTGCTTAGCTTCCGAGATCAGACGAGATCGGGCGCTCTCAGCGCGGTATGGCCGTAAGCGAGGGCTGCTCCAAAAAGTGGGCTATTTAAAGATCAGCCTCCGTAAAAGCCAGCATATTATATAAATAGTGAAGAAAAGGCAAAAGCTTACAGCACCTGGTATTCCCAGGCGGTCTCCCATCCAAGTACTAAGCAGGCCCGACGCTGCTTAGCTTCCGAGATCAGACGAGATCGGGCGCTCTCAGCGCGGTATGGCCGTAAGCGAGGGCTGCTCCAAAAAGTGGGCTATTTAAAGATCAGCCTCCGTAAAAGCCAGCATATTATATAAATAGTGAAGAAAAGGCAAAAGCTTACAGCACCTGGTATTCCCAGGCGGTCTCCCATCCAAGTGTAACAATCGGCCTTATCAGCCGAGTTACAAGACTAAAATGGGATCAGATTTAACTGTGAGAGATGACTAGTGGTTAAAAGAATGAGACATAAAAGAAGATTGGTTTAAATAGATTTGGTTTATTTACAAGGTTCACATAAAAGACTTTAAAACAACACGATAAAACGAGGTAAACGCTGTTAAAAGAATACAGTTCATTTGTCCATACCCTAAAAACAGTCCAAGAATCCCAGTGTGTTGATAAGTCCAATGTGAGTGTCCACCGGTGTATATACAATCCACAGAAAGTGTAATCCACAGTTTGCAGGTGGTGAATGGAAAGGTGAGCTCTAAAATTAGCAACTCCTCAATCCAACAGTTTGGTGACTGTCCTTTGTTTGTCATGCTGCTCTCTTATACAGTTGTACTTCCTGCTTCCTGTCATGTGTCTAGTCACATGGCAGGCCAACCATCCATTTTTTAAAGACACACACTCACTTAAAATGTTAAGAGTAATAAAATGGCCTAAAAAACATGTAAAACACTTAAAACTCTATAATACATTTAAATGATTGTAATAAATAGAGCGGTAAAACACGTCTTTCTAAAAGCCAGCATATTATATAAATAGTGAAGAAAAGGCAAAAGCTTACAGCACCTGGTATTCCCAGGCGGTCTCCCATCCAAGTACTAAGCAGGCCCGACGCTGCTTAGCTTCCGAGATCAGACGAGATCGGGCGCTCTCAGCGCGGTATGGCCGTAAGCGAGGGCTGCTCCAAAAAGTGGGCTATTTAAAGATCAGCCTCCGTAAAAGCCAGCATATTATATAAATAGTGAAGAAAAGGCAAAAGCTTTCAGCACCTGGTATTCCCAGGCGGTCTCCCATCCAAGTACTAAGCAGGCCCGACGCTGCTTAGCTTCCGAGATCAGACGAGATCGGGCGCTCTCAGCGCGGTATGGCCGTAAGCGAGGGCTGCTCCAAAAAGTGGGCTATTTAAAGATCAGCCTCCGTAAAAGCCAGCATATTATATAAATAGTGAAGAAAAGGCAAAAGCTTACAGCACCTGGTATTCCCAGGCGGTCTCCCATCCAAGTGTAACAATCGGCCTTATCAGCCGAGTTACAAGACTAAAATGGGGTCAGATTTAACTGTGAGAGATGACTAGTGGTTAAAAGAATGAGACATAAAAGAAGATTGGTTTAAATAGATTTGGTTTATTTACAAGGTTCACATAAAAGACTTTAAAACAACACGATAAAACGAGGTAAACGCTGTTAAAAGAATACAGTTCATTTGTCCATACCCTAAAAACAGTCCAAGAATCCCAGTGTGTTGATAAGTCCAATGTGAGTGTCCACCGGTGTATATACAATCCACAGAAAGTGTAATCCAAAGTTTGCAGGTGGTGAATGGAAAGGTGAGCTCTAAAATTAGCAACTCCTCAATCCAACAGTTTGGTGACTGTCCTTTGTTTGTCATGCTGCTCTCTTATACAGTTGTACTTCCTGCTTCCTGTCATGTGTCTAGTCACATGGCAGGCCAACCATCCATTTTTAAAGACACACACTCACTTAAAATGTTAAGAGTAATAAAATGGCCTAAAAAACATGTAAAACACTTAAAACTCTATAATACATTTAAATGATTGTAATAAATAGAGCGGTAAAACACGTCTTTCTAAAAGCCAGCATATTATATAAATAGTGAAGAAAAGGCAAAAGCTTACAGCAACTGGTATTCCCAGGCGGTCTCCCATCCAAGTACTAAGCAGGCCCGACGCTGCTTAGCTTCCGAGATCAGACGAGATCGGGCGCTCTCAGCGCGGTATGGCCGTAAGCGAGGGCTGCTCCAAAAAGTGGGCTATTTAAAGATCAGCCTCCGTAAAAGCCAGCATATTATATAAATAGTGAAGAAAAGGCAAAAGCTTACAGCACCTGGTATTCCCAGGCGGTCTCCCATCCAAGTGTAACAATCGGCCTTATCAGCCGAGTTACAAGACTAAAATGGGATCAGATTTAACTGTGAGAGATGACTAGTGGTTAAAAGAATGAGACATAAAAGAAGATTGGTTTAAATAGATTTGGTTTATTTACAAGGTTCACATAAAAGACTTTAAAACAACACGATAAAACGAGGTAAACGCTGTTAAAAGAATACAGTTCATTTGTCCATACCCTAAAAACAGTCCAAGAATCCCAGTGTGTTGATAAGTCCAATGTGAGTGTCCACCGGTGTATATACAATCCACAGAAAGTGTAATCCACAGTTTGCAGGTGGTGAATGGAAAGGTGAGCTCTAAAATTAGCAACTCCTCAATCCAACAGTTTGGTGACTGTCCTTTGTTTGTCATGCTGCTCTCTTATACAGTTGTACTTCCTGCTTCCTGTCATGTGTCTAGTCACATGGCAGGCCAACCATCCATTTTTTAAAGACACACACTCACTTAAAATGTTAAGAGTAATAAAATGGCCTAAAAAACATGTAAAACACTTAAAACTCTATAATACATTTAAATGATTGTAATAAATAGAGCGGTAAAACACGTCTTTCTAAAAGCCAGCATATTATATAAATAGTGAAGAAAAGGCAAAAGCTTACAGCACCTGGTATTCCCAGGCGGTCTCCATCCAAGTACTAAGCAGGCCCGACGCTGCTTAGCTTCCGAGATCAGACGAGATCGGGCGCTCTCAGCGCGGTATGGCCGTAAGCGAGGGCTGCTCCAAAAAGTGGGCTATTTAAAGATCAGCCTCCGTAAAAGCCAGCATATTATATAAATAGTGAAGAAAAGGCAAAAGCTTACAGCACCTGGTATTCCCAGGCGGTCTCCCATCCAAGTGTAACAATCGGCCTTATCAGCCGAGTTACAAGACTAAAATGGGATCAGATTTAACTGTGAGAGATGACTAGTGGTTAAAAGAATGAGACATAAAAGAAGATTGGTTTAAATAGATTTGGTTTATTTACAAGGTTCACATAAAAGACTTTAAAACAACACGATAAAACGAGGTAAACGCTGTTAAAAGAATACAGTTCATTTGTCCATACCCTAAAAACAGTCCAAGAATCCCAGTGTGTTGATAAGTCCAATGTGAGTGTCCACCGGTGTATATACAATCCACAGAAAGTGTAATCCACAGTTTGCAGGTGGTGAATGGAAAGGTGAGCTCTAAAATTAGCAACTCCTCAATCCAACAGTTTGGTGACTGTCCTTTGTTTGTCATGCTGCTCTCTTATACAGTTGTACTTCCTGCTTCCTGTCATGTGTCTAGTCACATGGCAGGCCAACCATCCATTTTTTAAAGACACACACTCACTTAAAATGTTAAGAGTAATAAAATGGCCTAAAAAACATGTAAAACACTTAAAACTCTATAATACATTTAAATGATTGTAATAAATAGAGCGGTAAAACACGTCTTTCTAAAAGCCAGCATATTATATAAATAGTGAAGAAAAGGCAAAAGCTTACAGCACCTGGTATTCCCAGGCGGTCTCCCATCCAAGTACTAAGCAGGCCCGACGCTGCTTAGCTTCCGAGATCAGACGAGATCGGGCGCTCTCAGCGCGGTATGGCCGTAAGCGAGGGCTGCTCCAAAAAGTGGGCTATTTAAAGATCAGCCTCCGTAAAAGCCAGCATATTATATAAATAGTGAAGAAAAGGCAAAAGCTTACAGCACCTGGTATTCCCAGGCGGTCTCCCATCCAAGTACTAAGCAGGCCCGACGCTGCTTAGCTTCCGAGATCAGACGAGATCGGGCGCTCTCAGCGCGGTATGGCCGTAAGCGAGGGCTGCTCCAAAAAGTGGGCTATTTAAAGATCAGCCTCCGTAAAAGCCAGCATATTATATAAATAGTGAAGAAAAGGCAAAAGCTTACAGCACCTGGTATTCCCAGGCGGTCTCCCATCCAAGTGTAACAATCGGCCTTATCAGCCGAGTTACAAGACTAAAATGGGGTCAGATTTAACTGTGAGAGATGACTAGTGGTTAAAAGAATGAGACATAAAAGAAGATTGGTTTAAATAGATTTGGTTTATTTACAAGGTTCACATAAAAGACTTTAAAACAACACGATAAAACGAGGTAAACGCTGTTAAAAGAATACAGTTCATTTGTCCATACCCTAAAAACAGTCCAAGAATCCCAGTGTGTTGATAAGTCCAATGTGAGTGTCCACCGGTGTATATACAATCCACAGAAAGTGTAATCCAAAGTTTGCAGGTGGTGAATGGAAAGGTGAGCTCTAAAATTAGCAACTCCTCAATCCAACAGTTTGGTGACTGTCCTTTGTTTGTCATGCTGCTCTCTTATACAGTTGTACTTCCTGCTTCCTGTCATGTGTCTAGTCACATGGCAGGCCAACCATCCATTTTTAAAGACACACACTCACTTAAAATGTTAAGAGTAATAAAATGGCCTAAAAAACATGTAAAACACTTAAAACTCTATAATACATTTAAATGATTGTAATAAATAGAGCGGTAAAACACGTCTTTCTAAAAGCCAGCATATTATATAAATAGTGAAGAAAAGGCAAAAGCTTACAGCACCTGGTATTCCCAGGCGGTCTCCCATCCAAGTACTAAGCAGGCCCGACGCTGCTTAGCTTCCGAGATCAGACGAGATCGGGCGCTCTCAGCGCGGTATGGCCGTAAGCGAGGGCTGCTCCAAAAAGTGGGCTATTTAAAGATCAGCCTCCGTAAAAGCCAGCATATTATATAAATAGTGAAGAAAAGGCAAAAGCTTTCAGCACCTGGTATTCCCAGGCGGTCTCCCATCCAAGTACTAAGCAGGCCCGACGCTGCTTAGCTTCCGAGATCAGACGAGATCGGGCGCTCTCAGCGCGGTATGGCCGTAAGCGAGGGCTGCTCCAAAAAGTGGGCTATTTAAAGATCAGCCTCCGTAAAAGCCAGCATATTATATAAATAGTGAAGAAAAGGCAAAAGCTTACAGCACCTGGTATTCCCAGGCGGTCTCCCATCCAAGTGTAACAATCGGCCTTATCAGCCGAGTTACAAGACTAAAATGGGGTCAGATTTAACTGTGAGAGATGACTAGTGGTTAAAAGAATGAGACATAAAAGAAGATTGGTTTAAATAGATTTGGTTTATTTACAAGGTTCACATAAAAGACTTTAAAACAACACGATAAAACGAGGTAAACGCTGTTAAAAGAATACAGTTCATTTGTCCATACCCTAAAAACAGTCCAAGAATCCCAGTGTGTTGATAAGTCCAATGTGAGTGTCCACCGGTGTATATACAATCCACAGAAAGTGTAATCCAAAGTTTGCAGGTGGTGAATGGAAAGGTGAGCTCTAAAATTAGCAACTCCTCAATCCAACAGTTTGGTGACTGTCCTTTGTTTGTCATGCTGCTCTCTTATACAGTTGTACTTCCTGCTTCCTGTCATGTGTCTAGTCACATGGCAGGCCAACCATCCATTTTTAAAGACACACACTCACTTAAAATGTTAAGAGTAATAAAATGGCCTAAAAAACATGTAAAACACTTAAAACTCTATAATACATTTAAATGATTGTAATAAATAGAGCGGTAAAACACGTCTTTCTAAAAGCCAGCATATTATATAAATAGTGAAGAAAAGGCAAAAGCTTACAGCACCTGGTATTCCCAGGCGGTCTCCCATCCAAGTACTAAGCAGGCCCGACGCTGCTTAGCTTCCGAGATCAGACGAGATCGGGCGCTCTCAGCGCGGTATGGCCGTAAGCGAGGGCTGCTCCAAAAAGTGGGCTATTTAAAGATCAGCCTCCGTAAAAGCCAGCATATTATATAAATAGTGAAGAAAAGGCAAAAGCTTACAGCACCTGGTATTCCCAGGCGGTCTCCCATCCAAGTACTAAGCAGGCCCGACGCTGCTTAGCTTCCGAGATCAGACGAGATCGGGCGCTCTCAGCGCGGTATGGCCGTAAGCGAGGGCTGCTCCAAAAAGTGGGCTATTTAAAGATCAGCCTCCGTAAAAGCCAGCATATTATATAAATAGTGAAGAAAAGGCAAAAGCTTACAGCACCTGGTATTCCCAGGCGGTCTCCCATCCAAGTGTAACAATCGGCCTTATCAGCCGAGTTACAAGACTAAAATGGGATCAGATTTAACTGTGAGAGATGACTAGTGGTTAAAAGAATGAGACATAAAAGAAGATTGGTTTAAATAGATTTGGTTTATTTACAAGGTTCACATAAAAGACTTTAAAACAACACGATAAAACGAGGTAAACACTGTTAAAAGAATACAGTTCATTTGTCCATACCCTAAAAACAGTCCAAGAATCCCAGTGTGTTGATAAGTCCAATGTGAGTGTCCACCGGTGTATATACAATCCACAGAAAGTGTAATCCACAGTTTGCAGGTGGTGAATGGAAAGGTGAGCTCTAAAATTAGCAACTCCTCAATCCAACAGTTTGGTGACTGTCCTTTGTTTGTCATGCTGCTCTCTTATACAGTTGTACTTCCTGCTTCCTGTCATGTGTCTAGTCACATGGCAGGCCAACCATCCATTTTTTAAAGACACACACTCACTTAAAATGTTAAGAGTAATAAAATGGCCTAAAAAACATGTAAAACACTTAAAACTCTATAATACATTTAAATGATTGTAATAAATAGAGCGGTAAAACACGTCTTTCTAAAAGCCAGCATATTATATAAATAGTGAAGAAAAGGCAAAAGCTTACAGCACCTGGTATTCCCAGGCGGTCTCCCATCCAAGTACTAAGCAGGCCCGACGCTGCTTAGCTTCCGAGATCAGACGAGATCGGGCGCTCTCAGCGCGGTATGGCCGTAAGCGAGGGCTGCTCCAAAAAGTGGGCTATTTAAAGATCAGCCTCCGTAAAAGCCAGCATATTATATAAATAGTGAAGAAAAGGCAAAAGCTTACAGCACCTGGTATTCCCAGGCGGTCTCCCATCCAAGTGTAACAATCGGCCTTATCAGCCGAGTTACAAGACTAAAATGGGGTCAGATTTAACTGTGAGAGATGACTAGTGGTTAAAAGAATGAGACATAAAAGAAGATTGGTTTAAATAGATTTGGTTTATTTACAAGGTTCACATAAAAGACTTTAAAACAACACGATAAAACGAGGTAAACGCTGTTAAAAGAATACAGTTCATTTGTCCATACCCTAAAAACAGTCCAAGAATCCCAGTGTGTTGATAAGTCCAATGTGAGTGTCCACCGGTGTATATACAATCCACAGAAAGTGTAATCCAAAGTTTGCAGGTGGTGAATGGAAAGGTGAGCTCTAAAATTAGCAACTCCTCAATCCAACAGTTTGGTGACTGTCCTTTGTTTGTCATGCTGCTCTCTTATACAGTTGTACTTCCTGCTTCCTGTCATGTGTCTAGTCACATGGCAGGCCAACCATCCATTTTTAAAGACACACACTCACTTAAAATGTTAAGAGTAATAAAATGGCCTAAAAAACATGTAAAACACTTAAAACTCTATAATACATTTAAATGATTGTAATAAATAGAGCGGTAAAACACGTCTTTCTAAAAGCCAGCATATTATATAAATAGTGAAGAAAAGGCAAAAGCTTACAGCAACTGGTATTCCCAGGCGGTCTCCCATCCAAGTACTAAGCAGGCCCGACGCTGCTTAGCTTCCGAGATCAGACGAGATCGGGCGCTCTCAGCGCGGTATGGCCGTAAGCGAGGGCTGCTCCAAAAAGTGGGCTATTTAAAGATCAGCCTCCGTAAAAGCCAGCATATTATATAAATAGTGAAGAAAAGGCAAAAGCTTACAGCACCTGGTATTCCCAGGCGGTCTCCCATCCAAGTACTAAGCAGGCCCGACGCTGCTTAGCTTCCGAGATCAGACGAGATCGGGCGCTCTCAGCGCGGTATGGCCGTAAGCGAGGGCTGCTCCAAAAAGTGGGCTATTTAAAGATCAGCCTCCGTAAAAGCCAGCATATTATATAAATAGTGAAGAAAAGGCAAAAGCTTACAGCACCTGGTATTCCCAGGCGGTCTCCCATCCAAGTGTAACAATCGGCCTTATCAGCCGAGTTACAAGACTAAAATGGGGTCAGATTTAACTGTGAGAGATGACTAGTGGTTAAAAGAATGAGACATAAAAGAAGATTGGTTTAAATAGATTTGGTTTATTTACAAGGTTCACATAAAAGACTTTAAAACAACACGATAAAACGAGGTAAACGCTGTTAAAAGAATACAGTTCATTTGTCCATACCCTAAAAACAGTCCAAGAATCCCAGTGTGTTGATAAGTCCAATGTGAGTGTCCACCGGTGTATATACAATCCACAGAAAGTGTAATCCAAAGTTTGCAGGTGGTGAATGGAAAGGTGAGCTCTAAAATTAGCAACTCCTCAATCCAACAGTTTGGTGACTGTCCTTTGTTTGTCATGCTGCTCTCTTATACAGTTGTACTTCCTGCTTCCTGTCATGTGTCTAGTCACATGGCAGGCCAACCATCCATTTTTAAAGACACACACTCACTTAAAATGTTAAGAGTAATAAAATGGCCTAAAAAACATGTAAAACACTTAAAACTCTATAATACATTTAAATGATTGTAATAAATAGAGCGGTAAAACACGTCTTTCTAAAAGCCAGCATATTATATAAATAGTGAAGAAAAGGCAAAAGCTTACAGCACCTGGTATTCCCAGGCGGTCTCCCATCCAAGTACTAAGCAGGCCCGACGCTGCTTAGCTTCCGAGATCAGACGAGATCGGGCGCTCTCAGCGCGGTATGGCCGTAAGCGAGGGCTGCTCCAAAAAGTGGGCTATTTAAAGATCAGCCTCCGTAAAAGCCAGCATATTATATAAATAGTGAAGAAAAGGCAAAAGCTTTCAGCACCTGGTATTCCCAGGCGGTCTCCCATCCAAGTACTAAGCAGGCCCGACGCTGCTTAGCTTCCGAGATCAGACGAGATCGGGCGCTCTCAGCGCGGTATGGCCGTAAGCGAGGTCTGCTCCAAAAAGTGGGCTATTTAAAGATCAGCCTCCGTAAAAGCCAGCATATTATATAAATAGTGAAGAAAAGGCAAAAGCTTACAGCACCTGGTATTCCCAGGCGGTCTCCCATCCAAGTACTAAGCAGGCCCGACGCTGCTTAGCTTCCGAGATCAGACGAGATCGGGCGCTCTCAGCGCGGTATGGCCGTAAGCGAGGGCTGCTCCAAAAAGTGGGCTATTTAAAGATCAGCCTCCGTAAAAGCCAGCATATTATATAAATAGTGAAGAAAAGGCAAAAGCTTACAGCACCTGGTATTCCCAGGCGGTCTCCCATCCAAGTGTAACAATCGGCCTTATCAGCCGAGTTACAAGACTAAAATGGGGTCAGATTTAACTGTGAGAGATGACTAGTGGTTAAAAGAATGAGACATAAAAGAAGATTGGTTTAAATAGATTTGGTTTATTTACAAGGTTCACATAAAAGACTTTAAAACAACACGATAAAACGAGGTAAACGCTGTTAAAAGAATACAGTTCATTTGTCCATACCCTAAAAACAGTCCAAGAATCCCAGTGTGTTGATAAGTCCAATGTGAGTGTCCACCGGTGTATATACAATCCACAGAAAGTGTAATCCAAAGTTTGCAGGTGGTGAATGGAAAGGTGAGCTCTAAAATTAGCAACTCCTCAATCCAACAGTTTGGTGACTGTCCTTTGTTTGTCATGCTGCTCTCTTATACAGTTGTACTTCCTGCTTCCTGTCATGTGTCTAGTCACATGGCAGGCCAACCATCCATTTTTTAAAGACACACACTCACTTAAAATGTTAAGAGTAATAAAATGGCCTAAAAAACATGTAAAACACTTAAAACTCTATAATACATTTAAATGATTGTAATAAATAGAGCGGTAAAACACGTCTTTCTAAAAGCCAGCATATTATATAAATAGTGAAGAAAAGGCAAAAGCTTACAGCACCTGGTATTCCCAGGCGGTCTCCCATCCAAGTACTAAGCAGGCCCGACGCTGCTTAGCTTCCGAGATCAGACGAGATCGGGCGCTCTCAGCGCGGTATGGCCGTAAGCGAGGGCTGCTCCAAAAAGTGGGCTATTTAAAGATCAGCCTCCGTAAAAGCCAGCATATTATATAAATAGTGAAGAAAAGGCAAAAGCTTACAGCACCTGGTAATCCCAGGCGGTCTCCCATCCAAGTGTAACAATCGGCCTTATCAGCAGAGTTACAAGACTAAAATGGGGTCAGATTTAACTGTGAGAGATGACTAGTGGTTAAAAGAATGAGACATAAAAGAAGATTGGTTTAAATAGATTTGGTTTATTTACAAGGTTCACATAAAAGACTTTAAAACAACACGATAAAACGAGGTAAACGCTGTTAAAAGAATACAGTTCATTTGTCCATACCCTAAAAACAGTCCAAGAATCCCAGTGTGTTGATAAGTCCAATGTGAGTGTCCACCGGTGTATATACAATCCACAGAAAGTGTAATCCAAAGTTTGCAGGTGGTGAATGGAAAGGTGAGCTCTAAAATTAGCAACTCCTCAATCCAACAGTTTGGTGACTGTCCTTTGTTTGTCATGCTGCTCTCTTATACAGTTGTACTTCCTGCTTCCTGTCATGTGTCTAGTCACATGGCAGGCCAACCATCCATTTTTAAAGACACACACTCACTTAAAATGTTAAGAGTAATAAAATGGCCTAAAAAACATGTAAAACACTTAAAACTCTATAATACATTTAAATGATTGTAATAAATAGAGCGGTAAAACACGTCTTTCTAAAAGCCAGCATATTATATAAATAGTGAAGAAAAGGCAAAAGCTTACAGCAACTGGTATTCCCAGGCGGTCTCCCATCCAAGTACTAAGCAGGCCCGACGCTGCTTAGCTTCCGAGATCAGACGAGATCGGGCGCTCTCAGCGCGGTATGGCCGTAAGCGAGGTCTGCTCCAAAAAGTGGGCTATTTAAAGATCAGCCTCCGTAAAAGCCAGCATATTATATAAATAGTGAAGAAAAGGCAAAAGCTTACAGCACCTGGTATTCCCAGGCGGTCTCCCATCCAAGTGTAACAATCGGCCTTATCAGCCGAGTTACAAGACTAAAATGGGATCAGATTTAACTGTGAGAGATGACTAGTGGTTAAAAGAATGAGACATAAAAGAAGATTGGTTTAAATAGATTTGGTTTATTTACAAAGTTCACATAAAAGACTTTAAAACAACACGATAAAACGAGGTAAACGCTGTTAAAAGAATACAGTTCATTTGTCCATACCCTAAAAACAGTCCAAGAATCCCAGTGTGTTGATAAGTCCAATGTGAGTGTCCACCGGTGTATATACAATCCACAGAAAGTGTAATCCACAGTTTGCAGGTGGTGAATGGAAAGGTGAGCTCTAAAATTAGCAACTCCTCAATCCAACAGTTTGGTGACTGTCCTTTGTTTGTCATGCTGCTCTCTTATACAGTTGTACTTCCTGCTTCCTGTCATGTGTCTAGTCACATGGCAGGCCAACCATCCATTTTTTAAAGACACACACTCACTTAAAATGTTAAGAGTAATAAAATGGCCTAAAAAACATGTAAAACACTTAAAACTCTATAATACATTTAAATGATTGTAATAAATAGAGCGGTAAAACACGTCTTTCTAAAAGCCAGCATATTATATAAATAGTGAAGAAAAGGCAAAAGCTTACAGCACCTGGTATTCCCAGGCGGTCTCCCATCCAAGTACTAAGCAGGCCCGACGCTGCTTAGCTTCCGAGATCAGACGAGATCGGGCGCTCTCAGCGCGGTATGGCCGTAAGCGAGGGCTGCTCCAAAAAGTGGGCTATTTAAAGATCAGCCTCCGTAAAAGCCAGCATATTATATAAATAGTGAAGAAAAGGCAAAAGCTTACAGCACCTGGTATTCCCAGGCGGTCTCCCATCCAAGTGTAACAATCGGCCTTATCAGCCGAGTTACAAGACTAAAATGGGGTCAGATTTAACTGTGAGAGATGACTAGTGGTTAAAAGAATGAGACATAAAAGAAGATTGGTTTAAATAGATTTGGTTTATTTACAAGGTTCACATAAAAGACTTTAAAACAACACGATAAAACGAGGTAAACGCTGTTAAAAGAATACAGTTCATTTGTCCATACCCTAAAAACAGTCCAAGAATCCCAGTGTGTTGATAAGTCCAATGTGAGTGTCCACCGGTGTATATACAATCCACAGAAAGTGTAATCCAAAGTTTGCAGGTGGTGAATGGAAAGGTGAGCTCTAAAATTAGCAACTCCTCAATCCAACAGTTTGGTGACTGTCCTTTGTTTGTCATGCTGCTCTCTTATACAGTTGTACTTCCTGCTTCCTGTCATGTGTCTAGTCACATGGCAGGCCAACCATCCATTTTTTAAAGACACACACTCACTTAAAATGTTAAGAGTAATAAAATGGCCTAAAAAACATGTAAAACACTTAAAACTCTATAATACATTTAAATGATTGTAATAAATAGAGCGGTAAAACACGTCTTTCTAAAAGCCAGCATATTATATAAATAGTGAAGAAAAGGCAAAAGCTTACAGCACCTGGTATTCCCAGGCGGTCTCCCATCCAAGTACTAAGCAGGCCCGACGCTGCTTAGCTTCCGAGATCAGACGAGATCGGGCGCTCTCAGCGCGGTATGGCCGTAAGCGAGGGCTGCTCCAAAAAGTGGGCTATTTAAAGATCAGCCTCCGTAAAAGCCAGCATATTATATAAATAGTGAAGAAAAGGCAAAAGCTTACAGCACCTGGTATTCCCAGGCGGTCTCCCATCCAAGTACTAAGCAGGCCCGACGCTGCTTAGCTTCCGAGATCAGACGAGATCGGGCGCTCTCAGCGCGGTATGGCCGTAAGCGAGGGCTGCTCCAAAAAGTGGGCTATTTAAAGATCAGCCTCCGTAAAAGCCAGCATATTATATAAATAGTGAAGAAAAGGCAAAAGCTTACAGCACCTGGTATTCCCAGGCGGTCTCCCATCCAAGTGTAACAATCGGCCTTATCAGCCGAGTTACAAGACTAAAATGGGGTCAGATTTAACTGTGAGAGATGACTAGTGGTTAAAAGAATGAGACATAAAAGAAGATTGGTTTAAATAGATTTGGTTTATTTACAAGGTTCACATAAAAGACTTTAAAACAACACGATAAAACGAGGTAAACGCTGTTAAAAGAATACAGTTCATTTGTCCATACCCTAAAAACAGTCCAAGAATCCCAGTGTGTTGATAAGTCCAATGTGAGTGTCCACCGGTGTATATACAATCCACAGAAAGTGTAATCCAAAGTTTGCAGGTGGTGAATGGAAAGGTGAGCTCTAAAATTAGCAACTCCTCAATCCAACAGTTTGGTGACTGTCCTTTGTTTGTCATGCTGCTCTCTTATACAGTTGTACTTCCTGCTTCCTGTCATGTGTCTAGTCACATGGCAGGCCAACCATCCATTTTTAAAGACACACACTCACTTAAAATGTTAAGAGTAATAAAATGGCCTAAAAAACATGTAAAACACTTAAAACTCTATAATACATTTAAATGATTGTAATAAATAGAGCGGTAAAACACGTCTTTCTAAAAGCCAGCATATTATATAAATAGTGAAGAAAAGGCAAAAGCTTACAGCACCTGGTATTCCCAGGCGGTCTCCCATCCAAGTACTAAGCAGGCCCGACGCTGCTTAGCTTCCGAGATCAGACGAGATCGGGCGCTCTCAGCGCGGTATGGCCGTAAGCGAGGGCTGCTCCAAAAAGTGGGCTATTTAAAGATCAGCCTCCGTAAAAGCCAGCATATTATATAAATAGTGAAGAAAAGGCAAAAGCTTACAGCACCTGGTATTCCCAGGCGGTCTCCCATCCAAGTGTAACAATCGGCCTTATCAGCCGAGTTACAAGACTAAAATGGGATCAGATTTAACTGTGAGAGATGACTAGTGGTTAAAAGAATGAGACATAAAAGAAGATTGGTTTAAATAGATTTGGTTTATTTACAAGGTTCACATAAAAGACTTTAAAACAACACGATAAAACGAGGTAAACGCTGTTAAAAGAATACAGTTCATTTGTCCATACCCTAAAAACAGTCCAAGAATCCCAGTGTGTTGATAAGTCCAATGTGAGTGTCCACCGGTGTATATACAATCCACAGAAAGTGTAATCCACAGTTTGCAGGTGGTGAATGGAAAGGTGAGCTCTAAAATTAGCAACTCCTCAATCCAACAGTTTGGTGACTGTCCTTTGTTTGTCATGCTGCTCTCTTATACAGTTGTACTTCCTGCTTCCTGTCATGTGTCTAGTCACATGGCAGGCCAACCATCCATTTTTTAAAGACACACACTCACTTAAAATGTTAAGAGTAATAAAATGGCCTAAAAAACATGTAAAACACTTAAAACTCTATAATACATTTAAATGATTGTAATAAATAGAGCGGTAAAACACGTCTTTCTAAAAGCCAGCATATTATATAAATAGTGAAGAAAAGGCAAAAGCTTACAGCACCTGGTATTCCCAGGCGGTCTCCCATCCAAGTACTAAGCAGGCCCGACGCTGCTTAGCTTCCGAGATCAGACGAGATCGGGCGCTCTCAGCGCGGTATGGCCGTAAGCGAGGGCTGCTCCAAAAAGTGGGCTATTTAAAGATCAGCCTCCGTAAAAGCCAGCATATTATATAAATAGTGAAGAAAAGGCAAAAGCTTACAGCACCTGGTATTCCCAGGCGGTCTCCCATCCAAGTACTAAGCAGGCCCGACGCTGCTTAGCTTCCGAGATCAGACGAGATCGGGCGCTCTCAGCGCGGTATGGCCGTAAGCGAGGGCTGCTCCAAAAAGTGGGCTATTTAAAGATCAGCCTCCGTAAAAGCCAGCATATTATATAAATAGTGAAGAAAAGGCAAAAGCTTACAGCACCTGGTATTCCCAGGCGGTCTCCCATCCAAGTGTAACAATCGGCCTTATCAGCCGAGTTACAAGACTAAAATGGGGTCAGATTTAACTGTGAGAGATGACTAGTGGTTAAAAGAATGAGACATAAAAGAAGATTGGTTTAAATAGATTTGGTTTATTTACAAGGTTCACATAAAAGACTTTAAAACAACACGATAAAACGAGGTAAACGCTGTTAAAAGAATACAGTTCATTTGTCCATACCCTAAAAACAGTCCAAGAATCCCAGTGTGTTGATAAGTCCAATGTGAGTGTCCACCGGTGTATATACAATCCACAGAAAGTGTAATCCAAAGTTTGCAGGTGGTGAATGGAAAGGTGAGCTCTAAAATTAGCAACTCCTCAATCCAACAGTTTGGTGACTGTCCTTTGTTTGTCATGCTGCTCTCTTATACAGTTGTACTTCCTGCTTCCTGTCATGTGTCTAGTCACATGGCAGGCCAACCATCCATTTTTAAAGACACACACTCACTTAAAATGTTAAGAGTAATAAAATGGCCTAAAAAACATGTAAAACACTTAAAACTCTATAATACATTTAAATGATTGTAATAAATAGAGCGGTAAAACACGTCTTTCTAAAAGCCAGCATATTATATAAATAGTGAAGAAAAGGCAAAAGCTTACAGCACCTGGTATTCCCAGGCGGTCTCCCATCCAAGTACTAAGCAGGCCCGACGCTGCTTAGCTTCCGAGATCAGACGAGATCGGGCGCTCTCAGCGCGGTATGGCCGTAAGCGAGGGCTGCTCCAAAAAGTGGGCTATTTAAAGATCAGCCTCCGTAAAAGCCAGCATATTATATAAATAGTGAAGAAAAGGCAAAAGCTTTCAGCACCTGGTATTCCCAGGCGGTCTCCCATCCAAGTACTAAGCAGGCCCGACGCTGCTTAGCTTCCGAGATCAGACGAGATCGGGCGCTCTCAGCGCGGTATGGCCGTAAGCGAGGGCTGCTCCAAAAAGTGGGCTATTTAAAGATCAGCCTCCGTAAAAGCCAGCATATTATATAAATAGTGAAGAAAAGGCAAAAGCTTACAGCACCTGGTATTCCCAGGCGGTCTCCCATCCAAGTGTAACAATCGGCCTTATCAGCCGAGTTACAAGACTAAAATGGGGTCAGATTTAACTGTGAGAGATGACTAGTGGTTAAAAGAATGAGACATAAAAGAAGATTGGTTTAAATAGATTTGGTTTATTTACAAGGTTCACATAAAAGACTTTAAAACAACACGATAAAACGAGGTAAACGCTGTTAAAAGAATACAGTTCATTTGTCCATACCCTAAAAACAGTCCAAGAATCCCAGTGTGTTGATAAGTCCAATGTGAGTGTCCACCGGTGTATATACAATCCACAGAAAGTGTAATCCAAAGTTTGCAGGTGGTGAATGGAAAGGTGAGCTCTAAAATTAGCAACTCCTCAATCCAACAGTTTGGTGACTGTCCTTTGTTTGTCATGCTGCTCTCTTATACAGTTGTACTTCCTGCTTCCTGTCATGTGTCTAGTCACATGGCAGGCCAACCATCCATTTTTAAAGACACACACTCACTTAAAATGTTAAGAGTAATAAAATGGCCTAAAAAACATGTAAAACACTTAAAACTCTATAATACATTTAAATGATTGTAATAAATAGAGCGGTAAAACACGTCTTTCTAAAAGCCAGCATATTATATAAATAGTGAAGAAAAGGCAAAAGCTTACAGCAACTGGTATTCCCAGGCGGTCTCCCATCCAAGTACTAAGCAGGCCCGACGCTGCTTAGCTTCCGAGATCAGACGAGATCGGGCGCTCTCAGCGCGGTATGGCCGTAAGCGAGGTCTGCTCCAAAAAGTGGGCTATTTAAAGATCAGCCTCCGTAAAAGCCAGCATATTATATAAATAGTGAAGAAAAGGCAAAAGCTTACAGCACCTGGTATTCCCAGGCGGTCTCCCATCCAAGTGTAACAATCGGCCTTATCAGCCGAGTTACAAGACTAAAATGGGATCAGATTTAACTGTGAGAGATGACTAGTGGTTAAAAGAATGAGACATAAAAGAAGATTGGTTTAAATAGATTTGGTTTATTTACAAAGTTCACATAAAAGACTTTAAAACAACACGATAAAACGAGGTAAACGCTGTTAAAAGAATACAGTTCATTTGTCCATACCCTAAAAACAGTCCAAGAATCCCAGTGTGTTGATAAGTCCAATGTGAGTGTCCACCGGTGTATATACAATCCACAGAAAGTGTAATCCACAGTTTGCAGGTGGTGAATGGAAAGGTGAGCTCTAAAATTAGCAACTCCTCAATCCAACAGTTTGGTGACTGTCCTTTGTTTGTCATGCTGCTCTCTTATACAGTTGTACTTCCTGCTTCCTGTCATGTGTCTAGTCACATGGCAGGCCAACCATCCATTTTTTAAAGACACACACTCACTTAAAATGTTAAGAGTAATAAAATGGCCTAAAAAACATGTAAAACACTTAAAACTCTATAATACATTTAAATGATTGTAATAAATAGAGCGGTAAAACACGTCTTTCTAAAAGCCAGCATATTATATAAATAGTGAAGAAAAGGCAAAAGCTTACAGCACCTGGTATTCCCAGGCGGTCTCCCATCCAAGTACTAAGCAGGCCCGACGCTGCTTAGCTTCCGAGATCAGACGAGATCGGGCGCTCTCAGCGCGGTATGGCCGTAAGCGAGGGCTGCTCCAAAAAGTGGGCTATTTAAAGATCAGCCTCCGTAAAAGCCAGCATATTATATAAATAGTGAAGAAAAGGCAAAAGCTTACAGCACCTGGTATTCCCAGGCGGTCTCCCATCCAAGTGTAACAATCGGCCTTATCAGCCGAGTTACAAGACTAAAATGGGGTCAGATTTAACTGTGAGAGATGACTAGTGGTTAAAAGAATGAGACATAAAAGAAGATTGGTTTAAATAGATTTGGTTTATTTACAAGGTTCACATAAAAGACTTTAAAACAACACGATAAAACGAGGTAAACGCTGTTAAAAGAATACAGTTCATTTGTCCATACCCTAAAAACAGTCCAAGAATCCCAGTGTGTTGATAAGTCCAATGTGAGTGTCCACCGGTGTATATACAATCCACAGAAAGTGTAATCCAAAGTTTGCAGGTGGTGAATGGAAAGGTGAGCTCTAAAATTAGCAACTCCTCAATCCAACAGTTTGGTGACTGTCCTTTGTTTGTCATGCTGCTCTCTTATACAGTTGTACTTCCTGCTTCCTGTCATGTGTCTAGTCACATGGCAGGCCAACCATCCATTTTTTAAAGACACACACTCACTTAAAATGTTAAGAGTAATAAAATGGCCTAAAAAACATGTAAAACACTTAAAACTCTATAATACATTTAAATGATTGTAATAAATAGAGCGGTAAAACACGTCTTTCTAAAAGCCAGCATATTATATAAATAGTGAAGAAAAGGCAAAAGCTTACAGCACCTGGTATTCCCAGGCGGTCTCCCATCCAAGTACTAAGCAGGCCCGACGCTGCTTAGCTTCCGAGATCAGACGAGATCGGGCGCTCTCAGCGCGGTATGGCCGTAAGCGAGGGCTGCTCCAAAAAGTGGGCTATTTAAAGATCAGCCTCCGTAAAAGCCAGCATATTATATAAATAGTGAAGAAAAGGCAAAAGCTTACAGCACCTGGTATTCCCAGGCGGTCTCCCATCCAAGTACTAAGCAGGCCCGACGCTGCTTAGCTTCCGAGATCAGACGAGATCGGGCGCTCTCAGCGCGGTATGGCCGTAAGCGAGGGCTGCTCCAAAAAGTGGGCTATTTAAAGATCAGCCTCCGTAAAAGCCAGCATATTATATAAATAGTGAAGAAAAGGCAAAAGCTTACAGCACCTGGTATTCCCAGGCGGTCTCCCATCCAAGTGTAACAATCGGCCTTATCAGCCGAGTTACAAGACTAAAATGGGGTCAGATTTAACTGTGAGAGATGACTAGTGGTTAAAAGAATGAGACATAAAAGAAGATTGGTTTAAATAGATTTGGTTTATTTACAAGGTTCACATAAAAGACTTTAAAACAACACGATAAAACGAGGTAAACGCTGTTAAAAGAATACAGTTCATTTGTCCATACCCTAAAAACAGTCCAAGAATCCCAGTGTGTTGATAAGTCCAATGTGAGTGTCCACCGGTGTATATACAATCCACAGAAAGTGTAATCCAAAGTTTGCAGGTGGTGAATGGAAAGGTGAGCTCTAAAATTAGCAACTCCTCAATCCAACAGTTTGGTGACTGTCCTTTGTTTGTCATGCTGCTCTCTTATACAGTTGTACTTCCTGCTTCCTGTCATGTGTCTAGTCACATGGCAGGCCAACCATCCATTTTTAAAGACACACACTCACTTAAAATGTTAAGAGTAATAAAATGGCCTAAAAAACATGTAAAACACTTAAAACTCTATAATACATTTAAATGATTGTAATAAATAGAGCGGTAAAACACGTCTTTCTAAAAGCCAGCATATTATATAAATAGTGAAGAAAAGGCAAAAGCTTACAGCACCTGGTATTCCCAGGCGGTCTCCCATCCAAGTACTAAGCAGGCCCGACGCTGCTTAGCTTCCGAGATCAGACGAGATCGGGCGCTCTCAGCGCGGTATGGCCGTAAGCGAGGGCTGCTCCAAAAAGTGGGCTATTTAAAGATCAGCCTCCGTAAAAGCCAGCATATTATATAAATAGTGAAGAAAAGGCAAAAGCTTACAGCACCTGGTATTCCCAGGCGGTCTCCCATCCAAGTGTAACAATCGGCCTTATCAGCCGAGTTACAAGACTAAAATGGGATCAGATTTAACTGTGAGAGATGACTAGTGGTTAAAAGAATGAGACATAAAAGAAGATTGGTTTAAATAGATTTGGTTTATTTACAAGGTTCACATAAAAGACTTTAAAACAACACGATAAAACGAGGTAAACGCTGTTAAAAGAATACAGTTCATTTGTCCATACCCTAAAAACAGTCCAAGAATCCCAGTGTGTTGATAAGTCCAATGTGAGTGTCCACCGGTGTATATACAATCCACAGAAAGTGTAATCCACAGTTTGCAGGTGGTGAATGGAAAGGTGAGCTCTAAAATTAGCAACTCCTCAATCCAACAGTTTGGTGACTGTCCTTTGTTTGTCATGCTGCTCTCTTATACAGTTGTACTTCCTGCTTCCTGTCATGTGTCTAGTCACATGGCAGGCCAACCATCCATTTTTTAAAGACACACACTCACTTAAAATGTTAAGAGTAATAAAATGGCCTAAAAAACATGTAAAACACTTAAAACTCTATAATACATTTAAATGATTGTAATAAATAGAGCGGTAAAACACGTCTTTCTAAAAGCCAGCATATTATATAAATAGTGAAGAAAAGGCAAAAGCTTACAGCACCTGGTATTCCCAGGCGGTCTCCCATCCAAGTACTAAGCAGGCCCGACGCTGCTTAGCTTCCGAGATCAGACGAGATCGGGCGCTCTCAGCGCGGTATGGCCGTAAGCGAGGGCTGCTCCAAAAAGTGGGCTATTTAAAGATCAGCCTCCGTAAAAGCCAGCATATTATATAAATAGTGAAGAAAAGGCAAAAGCTTACAGCACCTGGTATTCCCAGGCGGTCTCCCATCCAAGTACTAAGCAGGCCCGACGCTGCTTAGCTTCCGAGATCAGACGAGATCGGGCGCTCTCAGCGCGGTATGGCCGTAAGCGAGGGCTGCTCCAAAAAGTGGGCTATTTAAAGATCAGCCTCCGTAAAAGCCAGCATATTATATAAATAGTGAAGAAAAGGCAAAAGCTTACAGCACCTGGTATTCCCAGGCGGTCTCCCATCCAAGTGTAACAATCGGCCTTATCAGCCGAGTTACAAGACTAAAATGGGGTCAGATTTAACTGTGAGAGATGACTAGTGGTTAAAAGAATGAGACATAAAAGAAGATTGGTTTAAATAGATTTGGTTTATTTACAAGGTTCACATAAAAGACTTTAAAACAACACGATAAAACGAGGTAAACGCTGTTAAAAGAATACAGTTCATTTGTCCATACCCTAAAAACAGTCCAAGAATCCCAGTGTGTTGATAAGTCCAATGTGAGTGTCCACCGGTGTATATACAATCCACAGAAAGTGTAATCCAAAGTTTGCAGGTGGTGAATGGAAAGGTGAGCTCTAAAATTAGCAACTCCTCAATCCAACAGTTTGGTGACTGTCCTTTGTTTGTCATGCTGCTCTCTTATACAGTTGTACTTCCTGCTTCCTGTCATGTGTCTAGTCACATGGCAGGCCAACCATCCATTTTTAAAGACACACACTCACTTAAAATGTTAAGAGTAATAAAATGGCCTAAAAAACATGTAAAACACTTAAAACTCTATAATACATTTAAATGATTGTAATAAATAGAGCGGTAAAACACGTCTTTCTAAAAGCCAGCATATTATATAAATAGTGAAGAAAAGGCAAAAGCTTACAGCACCTGGTATTCCCAGGCGGTCTCCCATCCAAGTACTAAGCAGGCCCGACGCTGCTTAGCTTCCGAGATCAGACGAGATCGGGCGCTCTCAGCGCGGTATGGCCGTAAGCGAGGGCTGCTCCAAAAAGTGGGCTATTTAAAGATCAGCCTCCGTAAAAGCCAGCATATTATATAAATAGTGAAGAAAAGGCAAAAGCTTTCAGCACCTGGTATTCCCAGGCGGTCTCCCATCCAAGTACTAAGCAGGCCCGACGCTGCTTAGCTTCCGAGATCAGACGAGATCGGGCGCTCTCAGCGCGGTATGGCCGTAAGCGAGGGCTGCTCCAAAAAGTGGGCTATTTAAAGATCAGCCTCCGTAAAAGCCAGCATATTATATAAATAGTGAAGAAAAGGCAAAAGCTTACAGCACCTGGTATTCCCAGGCGGTCTCCCATCCAAGTGTAACAATCGGCCTTATCAGCCGAGTTACAAGACTAAAATGGGGTCAGATTTAACTGTGAGAGATGACTAGTGGTTAAAAGAATGAGACATAAAAGAAGATTGGTTTAAATAGATTTGGTTTATTTACAAGGTTCACATAAAAGACTTTAAAACAACACGATAAAACGAGGTAAACGCTGTTAAAAGAATACAGTTCATTTGTCCATACCCTAAAAACAGTCCAAGAATCCCAGTGTGTTGATAAGTCCAATGTGAGTGTCCACCGGTGTATATACAATCCACAGAAAGTGTAATCCAAAGTTTGCAGGTGGTGAATGGAAAGGTGAGCTCTAAAATTAGCAACTCCTCAATCCAACAGTTTGGTGACTGTCCTTTGTTTGTCATGCTGCTCTCTTATACAGTTGTACTTCCTGCTTCCTGTCATGTGTCTAGTCACATGGCAGGCCAACCATCCATTTTTAAAGACACACACTCACTTAAAATGTTAAGAGTAATAAAATGGCCTAAAAAACATGTAAAACACTTAAAACTCTATAATACATTTAAATGATTGTAATAAATAGAGCGGTAAAACACGTCTTTCTAAAAGCCAGCATATTATATAAATAGTGAAGAAAAGGCAAAAGCTTACAGCAACTGGTATTCCCAGGCGGTCTCCCATCCAAGTACTAAGCAGGCCCGACGCTGCTTAGCTTCCGAGATCAGACGAGATCGGGCGCTCTCAGCGCGGTATGGCCGTAAGCGAGGTCTGCTCCAAAAAGTGGGCTATTTAAAGATCAGCCTCCGTAAAAGCCAGCATATTATATAAATAGTGAAGAAAAGGCAAAAGCTTACAGCACCTGGTATTCCCAGGCGGTCTCCCATCCAAGTGTAACAATCGGCCTTATCAGCCGAGTTACAAGACTAAAATGGGATCAGATTTAACTGTGAGAGATGACTAGTGGTTAAAAGAATGAGACATAAAAGAAGATTGGTTTAAATAGATTTGGTTTATTTACAAAGTTCACATAAAAGACTTTAAAACAACACGATAAAACGAGGTAAACGCTGTTAAAAGAATACAGTTCATTTGTCCATACCCTAAAAACAGTCCAAGAATCCCAGTGTGTTGATAAGTCCAATGTGAGTGTCCACCGGTGTATATACAATCCACAGAAAGTGTAATCCACAGTTTGCAGGTGGTGAATGGAAAGGTGAGCTCTAAAATTAGCAACTCCTCAATCCAACAGTTTGGTGACTGTCCTTTGTTTGTCATGCTGCTCTCTTATACAGTTGTACTTCCTGCTTCCTGTCATGTGTCTAGTCACATGGCAGGCCAACCATCCATTTTTTAAAGACACACACTCACTTAAAATGTTAAGAGTAATAAAATGGCCTAAAAAACATGTAAAACACTTAAAACTCTATAATACATTTAAATGATTGTAATAAATAGAGCGGTAAAACACGTCTTTCTAAAAGCCAGCATATTATATAAATAGTGAAGAAAAGGCAAAAGCTTACAGCACCTGGTATTCCCAGGCGGTCTCCCATCCAAGTACTAAGCAGGCCCGACGCTGCTTAGCTTCCGAGATCAGACGAGATCGGGCGCTCTCAGCGCGGTATGGCCGTAAGCGAGGGCTGCTCCAAAAAGTGGGCTATTTAAAGATCAGCCTCCGTAAAAGCCAGCATATTATATAAATAGTGAAGAAAAGGCAAAAGCTTACAGCACCTGGTATTCCCAGGCGGTCTCCCATCCAAGTGTAACAATCGGCCTTATCAGCCGAGTTACAAGACTAAAATGGGGTCAGATTTAACTGTGAGAGATGACTAGTGGTTAAAAGAATGAGACATAAAAGAAGATTGGTTTAAATAGATTTGGTTTATTTACAAGGTTCACATAAAAGACTTTAAAACAACACGATAAAACGAGGTAAACGCTGTTAAAAGAATACAGTTCATTTGTCCATACCCTAAAAACAGTCCAAGAATCCCAGTGTGTTGATAAGTCCAATGTGAGTGTCCACCGGTGTATATACAATCCACAGAAAGTGTAATCCAAAGTTTGCAGGTGGTGAATGGAAAGGTGAGCTCTAAAATTAGCAACTCCTCAATCCAACAGTTTGGTGACTGTCCTTTGTTTGTCATGCTGCTCTCTTATACAGTTGTACTTCCTGCTTCCTGTCATGTGTCTAGTCACATGGCAGGCCAACCATCCATTTTTTAAAGACACACACTCACTTAAAATGTTAAGAGTAATAAAATGGCCTAAAAAACATGTAAAACACTTAAAACTCTATAATACATTTAAATGATTGTAATAAATAGAGCGGTAAAACACGTCTTTCTAAAAGCCAGCATATTATATAAATAGTGAAGAAAAGGCAAAAGCTTACAGCACCTGGTATTCCCAGGCGGTCTCCCATCCAAGTACTAAGCAGGCCCGACGCTGCTTAGCTTCCGAGATCAGACGAGATCGGGCGCTCTCAGCGCGGTATGGCCGTAAGCGAGGGCTGCTCCAAAAAGTGGGCTATTTAAAGATCAGCCTCCGTAAAAGCCAGCATATTATATAAATAGTGAAGAAAAGGCAAAAGCTTACAGCACCTGGTATTCCCAGGCGGTCTCCCATCCAAGTACTAAGCAGGCCCGACGCTGCTTAGCTTCCGAGATCAGACGAGATCGGGCGCTCTCAGCGCGGTATGGCCGTAAGCGAGGGCTGCTCCAAAAAGTGGGCTATTTAAAGATCAGCCTCCGTAAAAGCCAGCATATTATATAAATAGTGAAGAAAAGGCAAAAGCTTACAGCACCTGGTATTCCCAGGCGGTCTCCCATCCAAGTGTAACAATCGGCCTTATCAGCCGAGTTACAAGACTAAAATGGGGTCAGATTTAACTGTGAGAGATGACTAGTGGTTAAAAGAATGAGACATAAAAGAAGATTGGTTTAAATAGATTTGGTTTATTTACAAGGTTCACATAAAAGACTTTAAAACAACACGATAAAACGAGGTAAACGCTGTTAAAAGAATACAGTTCATTTGTCCATACCCTAAAAACAGTCCAAGAATCCCAGTGTGTTGATAAGTCCAATGTGAGTGTCCACCGGTGTATATACAATCCACAGAAAGTGTAATCCAAAGTTTGCAGGTGGTGAATGGAAAGGTGAGCTCTAAAATTAGCAACTCCTCAATCCAACAGTTTGGTGACTGTCCTTTGTTTGTCATGCTGCTCTCTTATACAGTTGTACTTCCTGCTTCCTGTCATGTGTCTAGTCACATGGCAGGCCAACCATCCATTTTTAAAGACACACACTCACTTAAAATGTTAAGAGTAATAAAATGGCCTAAAAAACATGTAAAACACTTAAAACTCTATAATACATTTAAATGATTGTAATAAATAGAGCGGTAAAACACGTCTTTCTAAAAGCCAGCATATTATATAAATAGTGAAGAAAAGGCAAAAGCTTACAGCACCTGGTATTCCCAGGCGGTCTCCCATCCAAGTACTAAGCAGGCCCGACGCTGCTTAGCTTCCGAGATCAGACGAGATCGGGCGCTCTTTTTTTTTTTTTTTTTTTTTTTTTTAATTTATTTATTTATTTAAAACATGTTAATACATTTTAAAAACAGTCTGAATCACATTCTGGCAACAATACATTAAATCGAAACCATGTCATTTCAATAAATGGGTTATCATTTACAAAAATTTTGACAAAAACATCTTTCTCTTCATTCATATTACAGTAATCAAACAAAACATTTAAAATAAAACACATCTTCACCTTAAAAAGTTTGCACACAGGTATTTTTGTTTTCTTTTGTTTGACAAAATTTCTTCTGCTCCAAATTACAAATCTAGCAATGGTTAATATCAAATTTAAAAAACACACATTCTTAAAATTACCTTTAGAACCAAATAAAAACATTGTTTCCCATTCTTCATCAATACATCTTTGTTCTACTCCCAATTTACTTGTCATTTCTTTTAATTTTTTTATAAAACATTTTAACCCTGTGCATTTAAAAAAAATATGTATCAATCCTTCATCTTCCCTATTACATACCTTGCATATTGCATCACTTGCCATTCCAAATTTACACAGTCTCATTTCACTTAATAAACAATTATGTCTTAAAATATAATCAAAGTTTTCTAAAATTGGACTTTTCCACCAAGCTCTTAGATTTTTCCATATTTTCTTAGTTTCCATACTTGGGTACAATCTTTGCCAATATCCTTCTGCTTTTGGTGTGATAAAAACATCTTCACATAAACAAGAATAAAACATCTTTAAAATACCATCTTTAAAAGCATGCTGTTTGTCATTACTTTTAAAATCAATCATCATTCCATCATTACCTTTTGTTTCTTCTGTACCTTCTATAATATTTATCCATTCTTCCGGTATTACTTCTTTCATTTGTTTGTATTGTTTTTCTAAGACTGTTTTAGTTTCATTGTCATAATTTTCTACAATTGCGTCTCTTATTACTTGCACCGGTACAAAACCAGGTATCACTTCATACAAAATATCTTTTATTTGCTTTATCCCCGCATAAAACCATTTTTTATAAAAAATGGTATCATTTCCCTTTTTAATTTGATTATTTAAAAACAATGGTTGTCTTAAAATCTCTTCCCTGGTAAAAGACGTACAAACAACATGCTTTCTAAAATCACCCCATGCTTTTACAACCTCTTTATAAAACTCTGGTATTCCGTTCATCATGTTTTCTTTTAGCTTCATCCATAAAACATCATCTCCCATTTTTCCACATTTATTTAAAAAATAGTTCATTACACCCTTCCACGCATATTTCCCATGTTTCCAGTATTTATTAACAGTTTTTATTCTTATACTTTTCATTCTTATTAATGGATCTATTAGTCCCAACCCTCCTTCCTCCACCTTTCCAATTAGAGTGTCATAAGCAATTTTCGATGGTTTCCCCTCCCATAAAAAGTTTAAAACAATAGATTTGATTTTTTTATACACCCATATAGGCAAACTCACAGAACCCAATACATACCACATTTTTGATAAAAACAAAGAATTAATAACTAAAACCTTCCCTTTTAAAAATAATCCTCTTAATTTCCAGAAATTTAATCTCTTCTCCATTCCTTTTAAAACCTCCTCCCATACCACTTCTCTTATTTCATTTTCATTTTCTCCAACCCTTATACCTAAAATTTTCATACTCTTCTTTTCTTCCTTAAATTGCATTTTATTCAGCAGATCATTCGGTAATCCAATTTTCATGTATGTAGTTTTTTCTTTATTAACTTTTGCCCCTGTTCCTTTACAATATCTTTCTAAAACTTCCATTGCTTTATCCATACTTTTAATATCTTTTACAAACAATGTCGTGTCATCTGCATATTGAAATATTTTTTGTTCTGATTCTTCTCCTTTTATGCGTATTCCTTTTATGTTCTTTTCCTGGTCTACTGCCAGTCCTAAAGCTTCAGATACTAAAGTGTATAATAATGCTGACATAGGACACCCTTGTCTGATTGATCTCGTTATTTTAAAATCTTTAGTTAAAAAACCATTCACTTTTACACAACTACTTATATCTGTATATAAACATTTTATCCATTTTAAAAAATTCTCCCCAAAACCAAATCTCTCCATCACATGTATCAAGTATTTGTGTTCAACTCTATCAAAAGCCTTTTCTAAATCCACACTTATTATATATCCTGTTTCTTTCTCCTCCTTCATGTACCATATCATATCTCTTATATTGTTAATGACATCAGTAATATCTCTTTTTAGAACAGCATATGCTTGATTTGTAGTAATTATATTTGGTACTACTATTTTCAATCGATTGGCTAAAATTTTGGCTAATATTTTATAATCTGTATTCAACATGCTTAGTGGTCTGTAGTTTTTCAGGTCTCTCTTATCACCTTTTTTCTTGTAAATTATTTTCACCATACCTTTCTTCATACTATTCGTTAAATTCCCTTTTTTAAAATTATCTATAAATATTTCATTTAAAATTGGACATAACACATCTTTAAAAACCTTATAAAATTCAGCTGTTAATCCATCTATTCCTGGACTTTTACCATTTTTCAGTTGATCAATTGCAATTCCTATTTCTAATTCCGTAATCTCACTCTCACACATTTCTTTGTCTCCCTCATTAACTTTAACCTGTATTTTACTTAATACAAATTCCTCATCTTCTAAAACTATCTCATTTTTGGTAAATAAATGCTTATAGAATTCTCTGACTTCTTCCAAAATTCCTGTTTTATCTTCTACAATCCTCGCATCTTCTGTTTTAATACTTTTTATTATATCTGCTCTCTGTCTTGTTTTTTCTAATTCATAAAAATATTTCGTACTTCTTTCTCCTTCTACAATGTCTTTCGCCCTACTTCTTATTATTGCTCCTTTACACTTCTCTTCTTCTATTTTCTTTAATTCTTCCTGTAATTCTATTATCTTATCAATATTTTCATCATGCTCATTTACTTTCCTCATTTCTTCATCCCACTCTTTTTTAATCTTATTTTCTTTCATCTTTTTGACTTTTTGCCATTTTTTTGAATATTCCATTGAGAATTTTTTTATTCTTTTTTTTAGAATGTCCCACCAAAACCCTTTTTCTATTTCATACATTTCCTCATTTACACTATTAATTATTATACTTTCTATTTCCATTCTGTATATTTCATTTTTTAGAAGTTCTGCATTTAATATCCACACCCCTGGTCCTTTATCAGCCTCATTAAAATTCATCAATATCCATAAAAAATCATGATCACTCTCACTATAATTTTTGTAAGACGCCTTAGTGACATAATATGCTTCCTTTTTCTTACATAAAAATAAGTCTATTCTACTTTGCTTTAGAACTCTATCAACAATTTGTCTTCTTGAATATTCTCTTTTCATACCATTCCTCTCTCTCCACACATCCACCATATTATATTTCTCCATTATGTTATGTAGTTCATTCCTCCCTCTATCTCTTCTAAATCCCATTGAATCATCTACATCAATTCTCTGTATTACAGTGTTAAAATCACCTAACACCATAATGTTGTCATGTTTTTCTATTAACTCATTCATATCCCTGTAAAAATTAAATTTATCTCTTTCATCATTTGGTGCATGTATATTACACACTTTCATTTCTTTTCCATTACACACAAATTTAACAATTATTATTCTTCCCTTTGTGTCTTTATAATCTATATTTACTTCTTCAAATACTCCTTTTCTTATTAAAATAGCTACCCCTCTCTTCCTTTCCATATCACAGTTACTATATATTTCTCCGTTCCATAATTTTCTAATTTCATCACTTATTTTATCTTCCCATTTCGTTTCTTGTAAACATAGCACATCACATTTTTTGGTCAGACACATTAATCTTTCAAACTTTTGACATTTGGATAATCCTCTAGCATTCAGCGATACAATTGATATAGAGCTCATTAAAGAAAAGATTGGAAAAACCAAAACCCACCATTCAATCCGTTTCATTGTCTTTCAAAAAAGTATTTTTTACTTCACCCATTTCAGCTTTCCTCCTCTCCAGTCTTTCCTTTTGCTCTTCTCTTCTTATCTTCTGCCTTTTAAGAACCTGTTGAATGTCTAAGCCATCTTTTCTTGTTTTTACACATCTATTCAGTCTTTCTTTTCCTTTGTTTTCCATTCCACGAATTTCCCCCCCATTGTCTGCTCCTCTTACCTCAGTCAGTGTCTTTATTCCCTTATCCTCAGCTTTTTCTTTTTCTTGTCCTTTTTCGTAGTCCAGTTCATTAGTGTCCACATCGTCCTGTTCCTTAGAAAATCCTTCTTTAATCAAATTTATATCCTCTTTGTTCGCTCCTCCTCCCATCTCCATTCCTTGTTCTTCATCTTCCTTCTTTTCTTTATTCTCATCTATGTTGTTGTTCTCCTCTTCCTCGTCATCTTGTTTCTCGTCCTCTCCTTGCGTCTGCCTTTGTGAGTCATTTAACCTCTCAATTGTTGTAACTCCCATTACCTCTTGTATTTCCATTCCTGGATCTTCATTTTCCTCGTCTTCTATCTCGCATCTGCATCTTAACATTGTCTTTTGGCAGCCTTGGCACCGCGGGACTTTACAGTCTCGCGCATAATGCCCCTGCTCAAGACAATTTCTGCATGTGAATTGTGGGCAGTCCTTTTTTTCATGCTCCGGACTTACACAGATCCTGCATGTCTTCACTTGATTATCGTGAATCACTCTGAAGTACTGCACTCCTTCTTCAGTCCTGAAGCTTGTGTTGTATGGTAAAGACGTCACCTCTTGTGGAAACTTTACCCTCAAAAATCGTGTTCCGTCTGCCACCGTTGTCCCGGGATGATATCTTCTTCTTAGTGGTAGAATGGGAGTTACACCCCAATTGATTAGTTTTTGACTGATTTCCTCATCTTCAATATAGCTGGGCAGACTCAAGAAAGACACCATTCTTTCTGTTGCACACAATTTCCTTATCTCACATTCTTGTCCGTTTATCATTATTCCATTCAACAGCAAATCACAGTCCATCTCACTTTCCATAGTCATTTCAAAATCATAATTATTTTTTCTTCTCAGTCCGATCAATTTTCCCATTCCAACTTTCTCTTCAACTGCTTTAATTATCATTAGTATTGTTATATTTTCTATATCTTTAACAGTCATTGTTAATGTTGCTTCTTTCTTGTATTCCCTCTGATACCTTGTTTGTTTGCTTAATTTCTGTATCATTTGTTGTCGTTGAGATAAAACATTTCTTTTTTCTCCAACTTCTTTCTCAATTCCAATACCTTCAGTTGATTGTAGATCTCCTTTCCGTTCTTGTCCAGTTGTTTTTCTTTCTTGTTTCCTCCTTGAAACCACCGTCGCCCACGTTTCATTATTGTTTTCTCCATGTCTTTCATTTATATTCCTTTCAGTTATGTCTGCAACAAATCCTGGTTCCGCATTTCCCATCTCATGTTGTTTTACCAGTCCGTGTTCTTTGTCCATTAAATCCAAATTTTGGTTGTCTCAAACCCCAAACAGAAAGACCTGTTTGGGGTTAAAAAAAACCTTCCTCAAAAAAAAACTCCTTCTAACTAAAAAACAAACAAAATAAATGTGAAAAAACACCCAGAAAAATGGTGAGCCTATCTCACCTACTGCACACTACAAACTGCCAACTCACTTCCTGTTTGCTCTCTAGCGCCTCAGGTGGGGGTATGGCCGTAAGCGAGGGCTGCTCCAAAAAGTGGGCTATTTAAAGATCAGCCTCCGTAAAAGCCAGCATATTATATAAATAGTGAAGAAAAGGCAAAAGCTTACAGCACCTGGTATTCCCAGGCGGTCTCCCATCCAAGTAGTAAGCAGGTCCGACGCTGCTTAGCTTCCGAGATCAGACGAGATCGGGCGCTCTCAGCGCGGTATGGCCGTAAGCGAGGGCTGCTCCAAAAAGTGGGCTATTTAAAGATCAGCCTCCGTAAAAGCCAGCATATTATATAAATAGTGAAGAAAAGGCAAAAGCTTACAGCACCTGGTATTCCCAGGCGGTCTCCCATCCAAGTGTAACAATCGGCCTTATCAGCCGAGTTACAAGACTAAAATGGGGTCAGATTTAACTGTGAGAGATGACTAGTGGTTAAAAGAATGAGACATAAAAGAAGATTGGTTTAAATAGATTTGGTTTATTTACAAGGTTCACATAAAAGACTTTAAAACAACACGATAAAACGAGGTAAACGCTGTTAAAAGAATACAATTCATTTGTCCATACCCTAAAAACAGTCCAAGAATCCCAGTGTGTTGATAAGTCCAATGTGAGTGTCCACCGGTGTATATACAATCCACAGAAAGTGTAATCAAAAGTTTGCAGGTGGTGAATGGAAAGGTGAGCTCTAAAATTAGCAACTCCTCAATCCAACAGTTTGGTGACTGTCCTTTGTTTGTCATGCTGCTCTCTTATACAGTTGTACTTCCTGCTTCCTGTCATGTGTCTAGTCACATGGCAGGCCAACCATCCATTTTTTAAAGACACACACTCACTTAAAATGTTAAGAGTAATAAAATGGCCTAAAAAACATGTAAAACACTTAAAACTCTATAATACATTTAAATGATTGTAATAAATAGAGCGGTAAAACACGTCTTTCTAAAAGCCAGCATATTATATAAATAGTGAAGAAAAGGCAAAAGCTTACAGCACCTGGTATTCCCAGGCGGTCTCCCATCCAAGTACTAAGCAGGCCCGACGCTGCTTAGCTTCCGAGATCAGACGAGATCGGGCGCTCTCAGCGCGGTATGGCCGTAAGCGAGGGATGCTCCAAAAAGTGGGCTATTTAAAGATCAGCCTCCGTAAAAGCCAGCATATTATATAAATAGTGAAGAAAAGGCAAAAGCTTACAGCACCTGGTATTCCCAGGCGGTCTCCCATCCAAGTACTAAGCAGGCCCGACGCTGCTTAGCTTCCGAGATCAGACGAGATCGGGCGCTCTCAGCGCGGTATGGCCGTAAGCGAGGGCTGCTCCAAAAAGTGGGCTATTTAAAGATCAGCCTCCGTAAAAGCCAGCATATTATATAAATAGTGAAGAAAAGGCAAAAGCTTACAGCACCTGGTATTCCCAGGCGGTCTCCCATCCAAGTGTAACAATCGGCCTTATCAGCCGAGTTACAAGACTAAAATGGGGTCAGATTTAACTGTGAGAGATGACTAGTGGTTAAAAGAATGAGACATAAAAGAAGATTGGTTTAAATAGATTTGGTTTATTTACAAGGTTCACATAAAAGACTTTAAAACAACACGATAAAACGAGGTAAACGCTGTTAAAAGAATACAGTTCATTTGTCCATACCCTAAAAACAGTCCAAGAATCCCAGTGTGTTGATAAGTCCAATGTGAGTGTCCACCGGTGTATATACAATCCACAGAAAGTGTAATCCAAAGTTTGCAGGTGGTGAATGGAAAGGTGAGCTCTAAAATTAGCAACTCCTCAATCCAACAGTTTGGTGACTGTCCTTTGTTTGTCATGCTGCTCTCTTATACAGTTGTACTTCCTGCTTCCTGTCATGTGTCTAGTCACATGGCAGGCCAACCATCCATTTTTAAAGACACACACTCACTTAAAATGTTAAGAGTAATAAAATGGCCTAAAAAACATGTAAAACACTTAAAACTCTATAATACATTTAAATGATTGTAATAAATAGAGCGGTAAAACACGTCTTTCTAAAAGCCAGCATATTATATAAATAGTGAAGAAAAGGCAAAAGCTTACAGCACCTGGTATTCCCAGGCGGTCTCCCATCCAAGTACTAAGCAGGCCCGACGCTGCTTAGCTTCCGAGATCAGACGAGATCGGGCGCTCTCAGCGCGGTATGGCCGTAAGCGAGGGCTGCTCCAAAAAGTGGGCTATTTAAAGATCAGCCTCCGTAAAAGCCAGCATATTATATAAATAGTGAAGAAAAGGCAAAAGCTTACAGCACCTGGTATTCCCAGGCGGTCTCCCATCCAAGTACTAAGCAGGCCCGACGCTGCTTAGCTTCCGAGATCAGACGAGATCGGGCGCTCTCAGCGCGGTATGGCCGTAAGCGAGGGCTGCTCCAAAAAGTGGGCTATTTAAAGATCAGCCTCCGTAAAAGCCAGCATATTATATAAATAGTGAAGAAAAGGCAAAAGCTTACAGCACCTGGTATTCCCAGGCGGTCTCCCATCCAAGTACTAAGCAGGCCCGACGCTGCTTAGCTTCCGAGATCAGACGAGATCGGGCGCTCTCAGCGCGGTATGGCCGTAAGCGAGGGCTGCTCCAAAAAGTGGGCTATTTAAAGATCAGCCTCCGTAAAAGCCAGCATATTATATAAATAGTGAAGAAAAGGCAAAAGCTTACAGCACCTGGTATTCCCAGGCGGTCTCCCATCCAAGTGTAACAATCGGCCTTATCAGCCGAGTTACAAGAATAAAATGGGGTCAGATTTAACTGTGAGAGATGACTAGTGGTTAAAAGAATGAGACATAAAAGAAGATTGGTTTAAATAGATTTGGTTTATTTACAAGGTTCACATAAAAGACTTTAAAACAACACGATAAAACGAGGTAAACGCTGTTAAAAGAATACAGTTCATTTGTCCATACCCTAAAAACAGTCCAAGAATCCCAGTGTGTTGATAAGTCCAATGTGAGTGTCCACCGGTGTATATACAATCCACAGAAAGTGTAATCCAAAGTTTGCAGGTGGTGAATGGAAAGGTGAGCTCTAAAATTAGCAACTCCTCAATCCAACAGTTTGGTGACTGTCCTTTGTTTGTCATGCTGCTCTCTTATACAGTTGTACTTCCTGCTTCCTGTCATGTGTCTAGTCACATGGCAGGCCAACCATCCATTTTTAAAGACACACACTCACTTAAAATGTTAAGAGTAATAAAATGGCCTAAAAAACATGTAAAACACTTAAAACTCTATAATACATTTAAATGATTGTAATAAATAGAGCGGTAAAACACGTCTTTCTAAAAGCCAGCATATTATATAAATAGTGAAGAAAAGGCAAAAGCTTACAGCAACTGGTATTCCCAGGCGGTCTCCCATCCAAGTACTAAGCAGGCCCGACGCTGCTTAGCTTCCGAGATCAGACGAGATCGGGCGCTCTCAGCGCGGTATGGCCGTAAGCAAGGGCTGCTCCAAAAAGTGGGCTATTTAAAGATCAGCCTCCGTAAAAGCCAGCATATTATATAAATAGTGAAGAAAAGGCAAAAGCTTACAGCACCTGGTATTCCCAGGCGGTCTCCCATCCAAGTGTAACAATCGGCCTTATCAGCCGAGTTACAAGACTAAAATGGGGTCAGATTTAACTGTGAGAGATGACTAGTGGTTAAAAGAATGAGACATAAAAGAAGATTGGTTTAAATAGATTTGGTTTATTTACAAGGTTCACATAAAAGACTTTAAAACAACACGATAAAACGAGGTAAACGCTGTTAAAAGAATACAATTCATTTGTCCATACCCTAAAAACAGTCCAAGAATCCCAGTGTGTTGATAAGTCCAATGTGAGTGTCCACCGGTGTATATACAATCCACAGAAAGTGTAATCCAAAGTTTGCAGGTGGTGAATGGAAAGGTGAGCTCTAAAATTAGCAACTCCTCAATCCAACAGTTTGGTGACTGTCCTTTGTTTGTCATGCTGCTCTCTTATACAGTTGTACTTCCTGCTTCCTGTCATGTGTCTAGTCACATGGCAGGCCAACCATCCATTTTTTAAAGACACACACTCACTTAAAATGTTAAGAGTAATAAAATGGCCTAAAAAACATGTAAAACACTTAAAACTCTATAATACATTTAAATGATTGTAATAAATAGAGCGGTAAAACACGTCTTTCTAAAAGCCAGCATATTATATAAATAGTGAAGAAAAGGCAAAAGCTTACAGCAACTGGTATTCCCAGGCGGTCTCCCATCCAAGTACTAAGCAGGCCCGACGCTGCTTAGCTTCCGAGATCAGACGAGATCGGGCGCTCTCAGCGCGGTATGGCCGTAAGCGAGGGCTGCTCCAAAAAGTGGGCTATTTAAAGATCAGCCTCCGTAAAAGCCAGCATATTATATAAATAGTGAAGAAAAGGCAAAAGCTTACAGCACCTGGTATTCCCAGGCGGTCTCCCATCCAAGTGTAACAATCGGCCTTATCAGCCGAGTTACAAGACTAAAATGGGGTCAGATTTAACTGTGAGAGATGACTAGTGGTTAAAAGAATGAGACATAAAAGAAGATTGGTTTAAATAGATTTGGTTTATTTACAAGGTTCACATAAAAGACTTTAAAACAACACGATAAAACGAGGTAAACGCTGTTAAAAGAATACAGTTCATTTGTCCATACCCTAAAAACAGTCCAAGAATCCCAGTGTGTTGATAAGTCCAATGTGAGTGTCCACCGGTGTATATACAATCCACAGAAAGTGTAATCCAAAGTTTGCAGGTGGTGAATGGAAAGGTGAGCTCTAAAATTAGCAACTCCTCAATCCAACAGTTTGGTGACTGTCCTTTGTTTGTCATGCTGCTCTCTTATACAGTTGTACTTCCTGCTTCCTGTCATGTGTCTAGTCACATGGCAGGCCAACCATCCATTTTTAAAGACACACACTCACTTAAAATGTTAAGAGTAATAAAATGGCCTAAAAAACATGTAAAACACTTAAAACTCTATAATACATTTAAATGATTGTAATAAATAGAGCGGTAAAACACGTCTTTCTAAAAGCCAGCATATTATATAAATAGTGAAGAAAAGGCAAAAGCTTACAGTACCTGGTATTCCCAGGCGGTCTCCCATCCAAGTACTAAGCAGGCCCGACGCTGCTTAGCTTCCGAGATCAGACGAGATCGGGCGCTCTCAGCGCGGTATGGCCGTAAGCGAGGGCTGCTCCAAAAAGTGGGCTATTTAAAGATCAGCCTCCGTAAAAGCCAGCATATTATATAAATAGTGAAGAAAAGGCAAAAGCTTTCAGCACCTGGTATTCCCAGGCGGTCTCCCATCCAAGTACTAAGCAGGCCCGACGCTGCTTAGCTTCCGAGATCAGACGAGATCGGGCGCTCTCAGCGCGGTATGGCCGTAAGCGAGGGCTGCTCCAAAAAGTGGGCTATTTAAAGATCAGCCTCCGTAAAAGCCAGCATATTATATAAATAGTGAAGAAAAGGCAAAAGCTTACAGCACCTGGTATTCCCAGGCGGTCTCCCATCCAAGTGTAACAATCGGCCTTATCAGCCGAGTTACAAGACTAAAATGGGGTCAGATTTAACTGTGAGAGATGACTAGTGGTTAAAAGAATGAGACATAAAAGAAGATTGGTTTAAATAGATTTGGTTTATTTACAAGGTTCACATAAAAGACTTTAAAACAACACGATAAAACGAGGTAAACGCTGTTAAAAGAATACAGTTCATTTGTCCATACCCTAAAAACAGTCCAAGAATCCCAGTGTGTTGATAAGTCCAATGTGAGTGTCCACCGGTGTATATACAATCCACAGAAAGTGTAATCCAAAGTTTGCAGGTGGTGAATGGAAAGGTGAGCTCTAAAATTAGCAACTCCTCAATCCAACAGTTTGGTGACTGTCCTTTGTTTGTCATGCTGCTCTCTTATACAGTTGTACTTCCTGCTTCCTGTCATGTGTCTAGTCACATGGCAGGCCAACCATCCATTTTTAAAGACACACACTCACTTAAAATGTTAAGAGTAATAAAATGGCCTAAAAAACATGTAAAACACTTAAAACTCTATAATACATTTAAATGATTGTAATAAATAGAGCGGTAAAACACGTCTTTCTAAAAGCCAGCATATTATATAAATAGTGAAGAAAAGGCAAAAGCTTACAGCACCTGGTATTCCCAGGCGGTCTCCCATCCAAGTACTAAGCAGGCCCGACGCTGCTTAGCTTCCGAGATCAGACGAGATCGGGCGCTCTCAGCGCGGTATGGCCGTAAGCGAGGGCTGCTCCAAAAAGTGGGCTATTTAAAGATCAGCCTCCGTAAAAGCCAGCATATTATATAAATAGTGAAGAAAAGGCAAAAGCTTACAGCACCTGGTATTCCCAGGCGGTCTCCCATCCAAGTGTAACAATCGGCCTTATCAGCCGAGTTACAAGACTAAAATGGGGTCAGATTTAACTGTGAGAGATGACTAGTGGTTAAAAGAATGAGACATAAAAGAAGATTGGTTTAAATAGATTTGGTTTATTTACAAGGTTCACATAAAAGACTTTAAAACAACACGATAAAACGAGGTAAACGCTGTTAAAAGAATACAATTCATTTGTCCATACCCTAAAAACAGTCCAAGAATCCCAGTGTGTTGATAAGTCCAATGTGAGTGTCCACCGGTGTATATACAATCCACAGAAAGTGTAATCCAAAGTTTGCAGGTGGTGAATGGAAAGGTGAGCTCTAAAATTAGCAACTCCTCAATCCAACAGTTTGGTGACTGTCCTTTGTTTGTCATGCTGCTCTCTTATACAGTTGTACTTCCTGCTTCCTGTCATGTGTCTAGTCACATGGCAGGCCAACCATCCATTTTTAAAGACACACACTCACTTAAAATGTTAAGAGTAATAAAATGGCCTAAAAAACATGTAAAACACTTAAAACTCTATAATACATTTAAATGATTGTAATAAATAGAGCGGTAAAACACGTCTTTCTAAAAGCCAGCATATTATATAAATAGTGAAGAAAAGGCAAAAGCTTACAGCAACTGGTATTCCCAGGCGGTCTCCCATCCAAGTACTAAGCAGGCCCGACGCTGCTTAGCTTCCGAGATCAGACGAGATCGGGCGCTCTCAGCGCGGTATGGCCGTAAGCGAGGGCTGCTCCAAAAAGTGGGCTATTTAAAGATCAGCCTCCGTAAAAGCCAGCATATTATATAAATAGTGAAGAAAAGGCAAAAGCTTACAGCACCTGGTATTCCCAGGCGGTCTCCCATCCAAGTGTAACAATCGGCCTTATCAGCCGAGTTACAAGACTAAAATGGGGTCAGATTTAACTGTGAGAGATGACTAGTGGTTAAAAGAATGAGACATAAAAGAAGATTGGTTTAAATAGATTTGGTTTATTTACAAGGTTCACATAAAAGACTTTAAAACAACACGATAAAACGAGGTAAACGCTGTTAAAAGAATACAGTTCATTTGTCCATACCCTAAAAACAGTCCAAGAATCCCAGTGTGTTGATAAGTCCAATGTGAGTGTCCACCGGTGTATATACAATCCACAGAAAGTGTAATCCAAAGTTTGCAGGTGGTGAATGGAAAGGTGAGCTCTAAAATTAGCAACTCCTCAATCCAACAGTTTGGTGACTGTCCTTTGTTTGTCATGCTGCTCTCTTATACAGTTGTACTTCCTGCTTCCTGTCATGTGTCTAGTCACATGGCAGGCCAACCATCCATTTTTAAAGACACACACTCACTTAAAATGTTAAGAGTAATAAAATGGCCTAAAAAACATGTAAAACACTTAAAACTCTATAATACATTTAAATGATTGTAATAAATAGAGCGGTAAAACACGTCTTTCTAAAAGCCAGCATATTATATAAATAGTGAAGAAAAGGCAAAAGCTTACAGTACCTGGTATTCCCAGGCGGTCTCCCATCCAAGTACTAAGCAGGCCCGACGCTGCTTAGCTTCCGAGATCAGACGAGATCGGGCGCTCTCAGCGCAGTATGGCCGTAAGCGAGGGCTGCTCCAAAAAGTGGGCTATTTAAAGATCAGCCTCCGTAAAAGCCAGCATATTATATAAATAGTGAAGAAAAGGCAAAAGCTTTCAGCACCTGGTATTCCCAGGCGGTCTCCCATCCAAGTACTAAGCAGGCCCGACGCTGCTTAGCTTCCGAGATCAGACGAGATCGGGCGCTCTCAGCGCGGTATGGCCGTAAGCGAGGGCTGCTCCAAAAAGTGGGCTATTTAAAGATCAGCCTCCGTAAAAGCCAGCATATTATATAAATAGTGAAGAAAAGGCAAAAGCTTACAGCACCTGGTATTCCCAGGCGGTCTCCCATCCAAGTGTAACAATCGGCCTTATCAGCCGAGTTACAAGACTAAAATGGGGTCAGATTTAACTGTGAGAGATGACTAGTGGTTAAAAGAATGAGACATAAAAGAAGATTGGTTTAAATAGATTTGGTTTATTTACAAGGTTCACATAAAAGACTTTAAAACAACACGATAAAACGAGGTAAACGCTGTTAAAAGAATACAGTTCATTTGTCCATACCCTAAAAACAGTCCAAGAATCCCAGTGTGTTGATAAGTCCAATGTGAGTGTCCACCGGTGTATATACAATCCACAGAAAGTGTAATCCAAAGTTTGCAGGTGGTGAATGGAAAGGTGAGCTCTAAAATTAGCAACTCCTCAATCCAACAGTTTGGTGACTGTCCTTTGTTTGTCATGCTGCTCTCTTATACAGTTGTACTTCCTGCTTCCTGTCATGTGTCTAGTCACATGGCAGGCCAACCATCCATTTTTAAAGACACACACTCACTTAAAATGTTAAGAGTAATAAAATGGCCTAAAAAACATGTAAAACACTTAAAACTCTATAATACATTTAAATGATTGTAATAAATAGAGCGGTAAAACACGTCTTTCTAAAAGCCAGCATATTATATAAATAGTGAAGAAAAGGCAAAAGCTTACAGTACCTGGTATTCCCAGGCGGTCTCCCATCCAAGTACTAAGCAGGCCCGACGCTGCTTAGCTTCCGAGATCAGACGAGATCGGGCGCTCTCAGCGCGGTATGGCCGTAAGCGAGGGCTGCTCCAAAAAGTGGGCTATTTAAAGATCAGCCTCCGTAAAAGCCAGCATATTATATAAATAGTGAAGAAAAGGCAAAAGCTTTCAGCACCTGGTATTCCCAGGCGGTCTCCCATCCAAGTACTAAGCAGGCCCGACGCTGCTTAGCTTCCGAGATCAGACGAGATCGGGCGCTCTCAGCGCGGTATGGCCGTAAGCGAGGGCTGCTCCAAAAAGTGGGCTATTTAAAGATCAGCCTCCGTAAAAGCCAGCATATTATATAAATAGTGAAGAAAAGGCAAAAGCTTACAGCACCTGGTATTCCCAGGCGGTCTCCCATCCAAGTGTAACAATCGGCCTTATCAGCCGAGTTACAAGACTAAAATGGGGTCAGATTTAACTGTGAGAGATGACTAGTGGTTAAAAGAATGAGACATAAAAGAAGATTGGTTTAAATAGATTTGGTTTATTTACAAGGTTCACATAAAAGACTTTAAAACAACACGATAAAACGAGGTAAACGCTGTTAAAAGAATACAGTTCATTTGTCCATACCCTAAAAACAGTCCAAGAATCCCAGTGTGTTGATAAGTCCAATGTGAGTGTCCACCGGTGTATATACAATCCACAGAAAGTGTAATCCAAAGTTTGCAGGTGGTGAATGGAAAGGTGAGCTCTAAAATTAGCAACTCCTCAATCCAACAGTTTGGTGACTGTCCTTTGTTTGTCATGCTGCTCTCTTATACAGTTGTACTTCCTGCTTCCTGTCATGTGTCTAGTCACATGGCAGGCCAACCATCCATTTTTAAAGACACACACTCACTTAAAATGTTAAGAGTAATAAAATGGCCTAAAAAACATGTAAAACACTTAAAACTCTATAATACATTTAAATGATTGTAATAAATAGAGCGGTAAAACACGTCTTTCTAAAAGCCAGCATATTATATAAATAGTGAAGAAAAGGCAAAAGCTTACAGCAACTGGTATTCCCAGGCGGTCTCCCATCCAAGTACTAAGCAGGCCCGACGCTGCTTAGCTTCCGAGATCAGACGAGATCGGGCGCTCTCAGCGCGGTATGGCCGTAAGCGAGGGCTGCTCCAAAAAGTGGGCTATTTAAAGATCAGCCTCCGTAAAAGCCAGCATATTATATAAATAGTGAAGAAAAGGCAAAAGCTTACAGCACCTGGTATTCCCAGGCGGTCTCCCATCCAAGTGTAACAATCGGCCTTATCAGCCGAGTTACAAGACTAAAATGGGATCAGATTTAACTGTGAGAGATGACTAGTGGTTAAAAGAATGAGACATAAAAGAAGATTGGTTTAAATAGATTTGGTTTATTTACAAGGTTCACATAAAAGACTTTAAAACAACACGATAAAACGAGGTAAACGCTGTTAAAAGAATACAGTTCATTTGTCCATACCCTAAAAACAGTCCAAGAATCCCAGTGTGTTGATAAGTCCAATGTGAGTGTCCACCGGTGTATATACAATCCACAGAAAGTGTAATCCACAGTTTGCAGGTGGTGAATGGAAAGGTGAGCTCTAAAATTAGCAACTCCTCAATCCAACAGTTTGGTGACTGTCCTTTGTTTGTCATGCTGCTCTCTTATACAGTTGTACTTCCTGCTTCCTGTCATGTGTCTAGTCACATGGCAGGCCAACCATCCATTTTTTAAAGACACACACTCACTTAAAATGTTAAGAGTAATAAAATGGCCTAAAAAACATGTAAAACACTTAAAACTCTATAATACATTTAAATGATTGTATAAATAGAGCGGTAAAACACGTCTTTCTAAAAGCCAGCATATTATATAAATAGTGAAGAAAAGGCAAAAGCTTACAGCACCTGGTATTCCCAGGCGGTCTCCCATCCAAGTACTAAGCAGGCCCGACGCTGCTTAGCTTCCGAGATCAGACGAGATCGGGCGCTCTCAGCGCGGTATGGCCGTAAGCGAGGGCTGCTCCAAAAAGTGGGCTATTTAAAGATCAGCCTCCGTAAAAGCCAGCATATTATATAAATAGTGAAGAAAAGGCAAAAGCTTACAGCACCTGGTATTCCAAGGCGGTCTCCCATCCAAGTACTAAGCAGGCCCGACGCTGCTTAGCTTCCGAGATCAGACGAGATCGGGCGCTCTTTTTTTTTTTTTTTTTTTTTATTAAAGAAATTTCATAATACAAATTTTCCAATGTGTGCTTCACATTAGAAGTCTCACGACAAAATAAATAAACATTAAAAAATACATCACTTTATCATCAACAAAGCAAAAGGAACACATTAACAATAAGATGAATTTTCAACCAATAAAAACATCAACAATACAATATAGTTGTCCACCCAAAGACGAAAGAAAAGAAGAAAAAAAATTAAAAATAAGATAAAATATAATCTACTCATCTCGTATTTTTTGTTTAAAATCATGCCTTTTATACTTAAGATTTAGAAAGCTCTTTCTCTTCCTGGCAATTTGCACATGAAATTCTCTAAAACATTACAAACTGTTGGTGTAAAAACATCATAAAAAGCTTTCAGCATATTTTCACTTTTAAAATACACATATAATTGTTCTACATATACTTCTATTTTCCTTTTAAAAACAGTCCAAACCTCTAACACCATTTTTTCTTTTTTGGCCACAATTCTTCTTTCCCAAATTGCGCTTTTCATTAACATTATACACAGATTTATAAACTTTTTGTGTTGACCCTTCTTTTCCCAACCAAACATCACTACTCTTTTCCATTCCATTGCACTTTCATCCCAACCTTCGCTCACATCTTTAATTAAACATTTACATTTCCTTAGAAAATCCTCCAATTCTTTACAATATAAAAACAAATGTAAAATCCCCTCTTCTTTTTCATGACACACTTTACACATTGGATTTTGTTCCATTCCCACCTTGTTTAAAACAGACTCAGTAAAAACCGCTTTATGCCTTATAAAATATTCCAAACATCCTAACTTTGTTTCAACACACCTCCCCCTCATGTTTCTCCATATACATTCTTCTTTTAGATCCTTGAATTTTTCCACCCAGTACTTATTTACAATCGGCTCTTTAAAAACACCATCTCTAAAAACACAATAAAACATTTTTACAGTACATTCTTTAAAATCATACATTTTTCCCCCCAGTTTCACAAAAATATTTCCCTCTGTTTGCTTTCCTTCCATACTCTCTATTCTTTTAATCCACTCTTTGGGTATTGCATTTTTAATAATTTCATATTTATTTGTTATTTCTTGTTTACTGTATTCTTCTTTTGCTTCCTCCATCGCATCCACAATATATTGTATCGGTAAAAAACCCTCTTTAAATTCATACAAAACATCTCTCACTCTTGTTATCCCCACATCCATCCATTTTTTAAAAAATATTGCTTTCTCTTGTTTTAAAATGTTGTTATTTAAGAACAGAGGTTGATTTAAAATGTTTTCTCTTCCATGCGGATTGTACTCGATTTTCGTTAAAAAATTCCCCCAGGCACTAAAAATTTCTCTATAAAATTCGGGTAATCCTTCCGTCATCCAAATTTTTGTTTTCATCCATAATATTCCGTCCCCCATGTTAAAATCCCCACATTTGTTTAAAAAGTATTTCATTGTTTTTTTCCACTCAGTTTTGTTATCTTGTTGCAGGTATTTCTTAACAATTTTTACTCTCAACGCATTTTTTCGCTGTTCCACATCCATTAAACCTAAGCCCCCCTTCTCTATCGCCCCTAAAATCGTATTATGTGCAATCCTTGCTGGTTTCCCCTCCCATAAAAAGTCAAGAAAACATTTCTTCAACCTCCGTTCTGTCCATAAAGGTATTTCAGAAACATATAAAACATACCAAAGTTTAGAAACCATTAAAACATTCAATATTAAAACCTTCCCCTTCAAGTTTAAAGTTCTCAATTTCCAAAAATTTAATCTTCTCTCTATATCTGTTACTAGTTGCTCCCACATTTCATCTCTTACTTTCCTCTCATTCTTTCCCATTACAACTCCTAAAATCCTCATTTCTTCCACTTCCTTAAAATTAAAACAATCCATTAAAACCATAGCTTTACCAAATCTCATATATACCGTTTTCTCCTCATTTACTTTACTTCCAGACCCACTACAATATTCTTTTACCACCTTCATAACTTCTTTAACACTCTCTTTTCCCTTTACAATTATTGTTGTGTCATCAGCATATTGAAAAACTTTCCCCTCAGCCTTATTTCCCTCAATTTCTATCCCTATTATTCTTTCATTCTGTTTTATAGCCAGTCCCAAGGGTTCAGAAACAAGTGAGTACAATAATGCTGAGAGTGGACAACCCTGTCTTATTGACCTTGTTATTTTAAAACACTCTGTTAAAAACCCATTGCATTTTATCTTTGTTAGTGCACCCTTATATAAAATCTCAATCCATTTAATAAAATTTTCCCCGAACCCAAAACTCCTTAAAACCTCAAATAAATACCCGTGCTCAACCCTATCAAAAGCTTTTTCAAAATCCAAACTAATTATATATCCTTCTTCATTTTTTTCTTTCATGTACCATATCGTGTCCCTTATACTCATTGTTATGTCGGCTATATCTCTTCCTTTGACTCCATATGCTTGGTTTGTTTTAATTATACTTGGCATTACTTCCTTTAATCTGTTTGCTAAAACCTTCGCTAAAATCTTAAGATCTGTATTCAACATCGTGATTGGTCTGTAGTTTTTTAGATCTACTTTTTCTCCTTTCCTTTTATATATCAATTTCATTAACCCCATCCTTGTTCTTTCATTAATCTCTTCCTTTTCAAAAATTTCTTTAAAAACCTCATTTAAAATCTTTGTTAAAACTTCTTTAAAACAAACATAAAATTCAGTTCCCAAACCATCTATTCCTGGACTTTTCTTTTTATTCAGTTGATTTATTGCTCTTTCAATCTCGTCTTCCCTGATTTCTTGGTCACATTCTTTTTTATGTTCCTCACTTACTTTTGCTTTTATCTGATTCAACAGTTCCTTTTTTTCCTCCTCTTCCACCCCCCTTGCACTAAACAGATCCTCATAAAAATTCTTTATTTCTTTTAAAATCTTTTCATTCCCTTCTACAATTTCCCCATTCTCCCCTCTTATTTCTTTTATCGTTTCAGCTTTCCCTCTCTTTTTTTCCAGATCAAAAAAGAACTTTGTACATTTTTCTCCCTCCACCACATATTTTGCTTTGCTTCTTAACCTCGCCCCCTCATATTCCTTTTCTTCTATTTCTTTCAGTTTCCCCTCCATTTCCTTTATCTTTTGTATGTCTTGAAATTCTTTATTCAGTTCCATTTCCAAACTTTCCTTTATTCCTCTTTCTTTGGATCTTTTGCATTTCTGAATAACACTACAATACCTGATTGAGAATTTTTTGATTAAAAACTTTACACTCTCCCACCATATTCTCTTATCCTCTTCATACATTCCATTTTCCTTTTCTTTTTCTATAATTTCTTTCACTTTTAAAACATAATCTTCATTCTTTAAAATCTGTGTATTTAAAATCCATACTCCCGGACCTCTTTGCATTTGACTCCAGTCCAACTTAAAAGATAAAATCTTATGATCGCTAAAACTTGTTTCTTTGTACTTAATATTTTCTATAAAATTCTCCACATTTCTTGTACATAAAACATAGTCAATTCTAGTTTGGCATACAAACTGCCCTACTATTTGTCTTCTCGAAAATTCTTTTTTCTTTTCATTTCTTTCTCTCCACACATCTATCATATTATTTTCATCCATTAATGCTTTTAATTCTTTTCTTCCTGTATCTGTTTTAAAAACCATTCCTTCAGCCATATCCTGTTTACTAAAAACTGTGTTAAAATCCCCCATCATAATTATTTCTTTATACTTCTTTACAATGTTTCTTAAAACATTAAAAAACTCTTTCTTTTCCTTATCTTCCACTGGTGCATGTACATTTACTAAAATCAAATCTCTTCCTTCATATTTTGTCTCAACTACCAAACATTTCCCCATCTTGTCCTTATACACACTTTTACTCACTTTAAAAACATCGTCCTTCATTAAAAAAGCCACACCTCTCCCAGCCCGCCCATCTCCATTATTATATAAAATACCTCCATCCCATCTCTTTTTATAATCATTCATCACATTTTCTCTCCAGTTTGTTTCTTGTAATGCAACAATGTCTTCCCTTTTACATTTTTCTTTTACTTTTTCAAACTTCCTCATGTCCATCAGACCCCTTGCATTAAAAGCAACACAACTTAAAACCATTAAAAGTAAATAAAAAAAATACATAAAAATCATTATTCATCATTTTCTCCCTCCAGGACCCTTAGCACATCAAATCTGTTAGTCTCTGTCATAATCTTTTTTCTTGCACTTTCCAAATTTGGTTTTACCTTCAGTGCTCTCCTTCTTATTTGTCCTTTCCCTCCTCTGTCTTTGTCCATTTGGTCCATCTTTATTCCCTCTTCATTGTCCGTTTCTTTAACTTGATCCAACCTTCCTTGCCCATCTCTCTCCACATCACCCAGAAAAGTATTAAAACTGTCCGACATCTCCATCTCTGTCCATTGAGTGTCCTGCTCCACTGTTTGTTCGTTATTATTAATGTTGTCTTCTCTTCTTTCTCCTTCCTCTCTGCAGCTCGGTCCTCCTTCCGTTTCTTTTTGTTGTAGTCCTTCCTCCTCGTTGTTTCCTTCATGCACCTGTCTGCCCACCTGTTCTTCCCTTCCTCCTTCCTCTCCCTCCATCCAACATTCACATTTATTTAAAACTTCCTGACACCCCGGGCACCTGACAGCATTGCAATCTCGTGCAAAATGTCCCCTCTCCTCACATTTGTAGCACACAAAATTTGGGCATTCTATTAGCAGGTGATCCGGGCTCATGCACAGCCTACAGGTCTTCACCTGATGGCTGTGCATCACCCGGAAGTACTGCGGCCCTTCGGCTGTTTCTAGCCGTGTGCTATATGGCAACGATGCCACTTGCTTGGGGAACCTCACCTTAAGGAACCTTGTTCCATCTTCAATGTCGGTGCCCGGGTAGCGTCTTCTTTTAATTTTGGTAATGGGATCAACTCCCCATCCCTCCAATTTTCCTAAAATTTCTTTGTCATCCAGGTAGACAGGCAGGTGCATGAAGGAAACAACATAATCCCTGTTTTGTAGATTTTTTACTTCACAGTCCACTCCTTTTATTCTTAGTCCATCAATTAGTTTTTCACACGTTTCTTCTTTTTCCATTGTCAGTTCGTATTCTTTCCCTTGTCTTGGTCTTAGTGCTAAAATTTTGCCATGTCCACATTGTTCCGTTACAGCTTTAATAATGTCCTCCGCTCTCACCCCAATCACATTCTCCACATTCACAATCACTGTAGCTTCCTTTAAATATTGTCGCTCAACAAACTTTTCTCTTACTTCCTGTTTTTTTCCATTTGTAGCTCGTGGTCGTTTATCCAGTCCAATGTCGTTTGCCGTGCGTGTTCCTCCTGCCAGTCCAGTCTCGTTTGCCGTGCATGTTCCTCCAGCCAGTCCAGTGTCCATTGCCGTGCGTGTTCCTCCTGCCAGTCCAGTGTCGTTTGCCATCCGTCTCTCTCCAGCCAGTTCTGTTTCGTAATCCATTAATCCGTCCGTTTTTTTTAAAGAAAAATAAGTTAAGAAAAAAAAGGTTTAACCACCCTCCAGCCAGCAAAAATGCTGCTGTTAGGTGGTTTTATAACTGAAAAAAACACAAAAAAACTAACTTAAAGTAAAACCACTCACAAAACAAACAAAAAAAATCAAACACAAAATGGAGGAGAGCCTTCCTCTCCCAACTGCTGCCAACCACTTCCTGTTGCTCTCTAGCGCTCTCAGGTGGCGGTATGGCCATAAGCGAGGGCTGCTCCAAAAAGTGGGCTATTTAAAGATCAGCCTCCGTAAAAGCCAGCATATTATATAAATAGTGAAGAAAAGGCAAAAGCTTACAGCACCTGGTATTCCCAGGCGGTCTCCCATCCAAGTACTAAGCAGGCCCGACGCTGCTTAGCTTCCGAGATCAGACGAGATCGGGCGCTCTCAGCGCGGTATGGCCGTAAGCGAGGGCTGCTCCAAAAAGTGGGCTATTTAAAGATCAGCCTCCGTAAAAGCCAGCATATTATATAAATAGTGAAGAAAAGGCAAAAGCTTACAGCACCTGGTATTCCCAGGCGGTCTCCCATCCAAGTGTAACAATCGGCCTTATCAGCCGAGTTACAAGACTAAAATGGGGTCAGATTTAACTGTGAGAGATGACTAGTGGTTAAAAGAATGAGACATAAAAGAAGATTGGTTTAAATAGATTTGGTTTATTTACAAGGTTCACATAAAAGACTTTAAAACAACACGATAAAACGAGGTAAACGCTGTTAAAAGAATACAGTTCATTTGTCCATACCCTAAAAACAGTCCAAGAATCCCAGTGTGTTGATAAGTCCAATGTGAGTGTCCACCGGTGTATATACAATCCACAGAAAGTGTAATCCAAAGTTTGCAGGTGGTGAATGGAAAGGTGAGCTCTAAAATTAGCAACTCCTCAATCCAACAGTTTGGTGACTGTCCTTTGTTTGTCATGCTGCTCTCTTATACAGTTGTACTTCCTGCTTCCTGTCATGTGTCTAGTCACATGGCAGGCCAACCATCCATTTTTAAAGACACACACTCACTTAAAATGTTAAGAGTAATAAAATGGCCTAAAAAACATGTAAAACACTTAAAACTCTATAATACATTTAAATGATTGTAATAAATAGAGCGGTAAAACACGTCTTTCTAAAAGCCAGCATATTATATAAATAGTGAAGAAAAGGCAAAAGCTTACAGTACCTGGTATTCCCAGGCGGTCTCCCATCCAAGTACTAAGCAGGCCCGACGCTGCTTAGCTTCCGAGATCAGACGAGATCGGGCGCTCTCAGCGCGGTATGGCCGTAAGCGAGGGCTGCTCCAAAAAGTGGGCTATTTAAAGATCAGCCTCCGTAAAAGCCAGCATATTATATAAATAGTGAAGAAAAGGCAAAAGCTTACAGCACCTGGTATTCCCAGGCGGTCTCCCATCCAAGTACTAAGCAGGCCCGACGCTGCTTAGCTTCCGAGATCAGACGAGATCGGGCGCTCTCAGCGCGGTATGGCCGTAAGCGAGGGCTGCTCCAAAAAGTGGGCTATTTAAAGATCAGCCTCCGTAAAAGCCAGCATATTATATAAATAGTGAAGAAAAGGCAAAAGCTTACAGCACCTGGTATTCCCAGGCGGTCTCCCATCCAAGTGTAACAATCGGCCTTATCAGCCGAGTTACAAGACTAAAATGGGGTCAGATTTAACTGTGAGAGATGACTAGTGGTTAAAAGAATGAGACATAAAAGAAGATTGGTTTAAATAGATTTGGTTTATTTACAAGGTTCACATAAAAGACTTTAAAACAACACGATAAAACGAGGTAAACGCTGTTAAAAGAATACAGTTCATTTGTCCATACCCTAAAAACAGTCCAAGAATCCCAGTGTGTTGATAAGTCCAATGTGAGTGTCCACCGGTGTATATACAATCCACAGAAAGTGTAATCCAAAGTTTGCAGGTGGTGAATGGAAAGGTGAGCTCTAAAATTAGCAACTCCTCAATCCAACAGTTTGGTGACTGTCCTTTGTTTGTCATGCTGCTCTCTTATACAGTTGTACTTCCTGCTTCCTGTCATGTGTCTAGTCACATGGCAGGCCAACCATCCATTTTTAAAGACACACACTCACTTAAAATGTTAAGAGTAATAAAATGGCCTAAAAAACATGTAAAACACTTAAAACTCTATAATACATTTAAATGATTGTAATAAATAGAGCGGTAAAACACGTCTTTCTAAAAGCCAGCATATTATATAAATAGTGAAGAAAAGGCAAAAGCTTACAGTACCTGGTATTCCCAGGCGGTCTCCCATCCAAGTACTAAGCAGGCCCGACGCTGCTTAGCTTCCGAGATCAGACGAGATCGGGCGCTCTCAGCGCGGTATGGCCGTAAGCGAGGGCTGCTCCAAAAAGTGGGCTATTTAAAGATCAGCCTCCGTAAAAGCCAGCATATTATATAAATAGTGAAGAAAAGGCAAAAGCTTACAGCACCTGGTATTCCCAGGCGGTCTCCCATCCAAGTACTAAGCAGGCCCGACGCTGCTTAGCTTCCGAGATCAGACGAGATCGGGCGCTCTCAGCGCGGTATGGCCGTAAGCGAGGGCTGCTCCAAAAAGTGGGCTATTTAAAGATCAGCCTCCGTAAAAGCCAGCATATTATATAAATAGTGAAGAAAAGGCAAAAGCTTACAGCACCTGGTATTCCCAGGCGGTCTCCCATCCAAGTGTAACAATCGGCCTTATCAGCCGAGTTACAAGACTAAAATGGGGTCAGATTTAACTGTGAGAGATGACTAGTGGTTAAAAGAATGAGACATAAAAGAAGATTGGTTTAAATAGATTTGGTTTATTTACAAGGTTCACATAAAAGACTTTAAAACAACACGATAAAACGAGGTAAACGCTGTTAAAAGAATACAATTCATTTGTCCATACCCTAAAAACAGTCCAAGAATCCCAGTGTGTTGATAAGTCCAATGTGAGTGTCCACCGGTGTATATACAATCCACAGAAAGTGTAATCAAAAGTTTGCAGGTGGTGAATGGAAAGGTGAGCTCTAAAATTAGCAACTCCTCAATCCAACAGTTTGGTGACTGTCCTTTGTTTGTCATGCTGCTCTCTTATACAGTTGTACTTCCTGCTTCCTGTCATGTGTCTAGTCACATGGCAGGCCAACCATCCATTTTTTAAAGACACACACTCACTTAAAATGTTAAGAGTAATAAAATGGCCTAAAAAACATGTAAAACACTTAAAACTCTATAATACATTTAAATGATTGTAATAAATAGAGCGGTAAAACACGTCTTTCTAAAAGCCAGCATATTATATAAATAGTGAAGAAAAGGCAAAAGCTTACAGCACCTGGTATTCCCAGGCGGTCTCCCATCCAAGTACTAAGCAGGCCCGACGCTGCTTAGCTTCCGAGATCAGACGAGATCGGGCGCTCTCAGCGCGGTATGGCCGTAAGCGAGGGATGCTCCAAAAAGTGGGCTATTTAAAGATCAGCCTCCGTAAAAGCCAGCATATTATATAAATAGTGAAGAAAAGGCAAAAGCTTACAGCACCTGGTATTCCCAGGCGGTCTCCCATCCAAGTACTAAGCAGGCCCGACGCTGCTTAGCTTCCGAGATCAGACAAGATCGGGCGCTCTCAGCGCGGTATGGCCGTAAGCGAGGGCTGCTCCAAAAAGTGGGCTATTTAAAGATCAGCCTCCGTAAAAGCCAGCATATTATATAAATAGTGAAGAAAAGGCAAAAGCTTACAGCACCTGGTATTCCCAGGCGGTCTCCCATCCAAGTGTAACAATCGGCCTTATCAGCCGAGTTACAAGACTAAAATGGGGTCAGATTTAACTGTGAGAGATGACTAGTGGTTAAAAGAATGAGACATAAAAGAAGATTGGTTTAAATAGATTTGGTTTATTTACAAGGTTCACATAAAAGACTTTAAAACAACACGATAAAACGAGGTAAACGCTGTTAAAAGAATACAGTTCATTTGTCCATACCCTAAAAACAGTCCAAGAATCCCAGTGTGTTGATAAGTCCAATGTGAGTGTCCACCGGTGTATATACAATCCACAGAAAGTGTAATCCAAAGTTTGCAGGTGGTGAATGGAAAGGTGAGCTCTAAAATTAGCAACTCCTCAATCCAACAGTTTGGTGACTGTCCTTTGTTTGTCATGCTGCTCTCTTATACAGTTGTACTTCCTGCTTCCTGTCATGTGTCTAGTCACATGGCAGGCCAACCATCCATTTTTAAAGACACACACTCACTTAAAATGTTAAGAGTAATAAAATGGCCTAAAAAACATGTAAAACACTTAAAACTCTATAATACATTTAAATGATTGTAATAAATAGAGCGGTAAAACACGTCTTTCTAAAAGCCAGCATATTATATAAATAGTGAAGAAAAGGCAAAAGCTTACAGCACCTGGTATTCCCAGGCGGTCTCCCATCCAAGTACTAAGCAGGCCCGACGCTGCTTAGCTTCCGAGATCAGACGAGATCGGGCGCTCTCAGCGCGGTATGGCCGTAAGCGAGGGCTGCTCCAAAAAGTGGGCTATTTAAAGATCAGCCTCCGTAAAAGCCAGCATATTATATAAATAGTGAAGAAAAGGCAAAAGCTTACAGCACCTGGTATTCCCAGGCGGTCTCCCATCCAAGTGTAACAATCGGCCTTATCAGCCGAGTTACAAGACTAAAATGGGGTCAGATTTAACTGTGAGAGATGACTAGTGGTTAAAAGAATGAGACATAAAAGAAGATTGGTTTAAATAGATTTGGTTTATTTACAAGGTTCACATAAAAGACTTTAAAACAACACGATAAAACGAGGTAAACGCTGTTAAAAGAATACAATTCATTTGTCCATACCCTAAAAACAGTCCAAGAATCCCAGTGTGTTGATAAGTCCAATGTGAGTGTCCACCGGTGTATATACAATCCACAGAAAGTGTAATCCAAAGTTTGCAGGTGGTGAATGGAAAGGTGAGCTCTAAAATTAGCAACTCCTCAATCCAACAGTTTGGTGACTGTCCTTTGTTTGTCATGCTGCTCTCTTATACAGTTGTACTTCCTGCTTCCTGTCATGTGTCTAGTCACATGGCAGGCCAACCATCCATTTTTTAAAGACACACACTCACTTAAAATGTTAAGAGTAATAAAATGGCCTAAAAAACATGTAAAACACTTAAAACTCTATAATACATTTAAATGATTGTAATAAATAGAGCGGTAAAACACGTCTTTCTAAAAGCCAGCATATTATATAAATAGTGAAGAAAAGGCAAAAGCTTACAGCAACTGGTATTCCCAGGCGGTCTCCCATCCAAGTACTAAGCAGGCCCGACGCTGCTTAGCTTCCGAGATCAGACGAGATCGGGCGCTCTCAGCGCGGTATGGCCGTAAGCGAGGGCTGCTCCAAAAAGTGGGCTATTTAAAGATCAGCCTCCGTAAAAGCCAGCATATTATATAAATAGTGAAGAAAAGGCAAAAGCTTACAGCACCTGGTATTCCCAGGCGGTCTCCCATCCAAGTGTAACAATCGGCCTTATCAGCCGAGTTACAAGACTAAAATGGGGTCAGATTTAACTGTGAGAGATGACTAGTGGTTAAAAGAATGAGACATAAAAGAAGATTGGTTTAAATAGATTTGGTTTATTTACAAGGTTCACATAAAAGACTTTAAAACAACACGATAAAACGAGGTAAACGCTGTTAAAAGAATACAGTTCATTTGTCCATACCCTAAAAACAGTCCAAGAATCCCAGTGTGTTGATAAGTCCAATGTGAGTGTCCACCGGTGTATATACAATCCACAGAAAGTGTAATCCAAAGTTTGCAGGTGGTGAATGGAAAGGTGAGCTCTAAAATTAGCAACTCCTCAATCCAACAGTTTGGTGACTGTCCTTTGTTTGTCATGCTGCTCTCTTATACAGTTGTACTTCCTGCTTCCTGTCATGTGTCTAGTCACATGGCAGGCCAACCATCCATTTTTAAAGACACACACTCACTTAAAATGTTAAGAGTAATAAAATGGCCTAAAAAACATGTAAAACACTTAAAACTCTATAATACATTTAAATGATTGTAATAAATAGAGCGGTAAAACACGTCTTTCTAAAAGCCAGCATATTATATAAATAGTGAAGAAAAGGCAAAAGCTTACAGTACCTGGTATTCCCAGGCGGTCTCCCATCCAAGTACTAAGCAGGCCCGACGCTGCTTAGCTTCCGAGATCAGACGAGATCGGGCGCTCTCAGCGCGGTATGGCCGTAAGCGAGGGCTGCTCCAAAAAGTGGGCTATTTAAAGATCAGCCTCCGTAAAAGCCAGCATATTATATAAATAGTGAAGAAAAGGCAAAAGCTTTCAGCACCTGGTATTCCCAGGCGGTCTCCCATCCAAGTACTAAGCAGGCCCGACGCTGCTTAGCTTCCGAGATCAGACGAGATCGGGCGCTCTCAGCGCGGTATGGCCGTAAGCGAGGGCTGCTCCAAAAAGTGGGCTATTTAAAGATCAGCCTCCGTAAAAGCCAGCATATTATATAAATAGTGAAGAAAAGGCAAAAGCTTACAGCACCTGGTATTCCCAGGCGGTCTCCCATCCAAGTGTAACAATCGGCCTTATCAGCCGAGTTACAAGACTAAAATGGGGTCAGATTTAACTGTGAGAGATGACTAGTGGTTAAAAGAATGAGACATAAAAGAAGATTGGTTTAAATAGATTTGGTTTATTTACAAGGTTCACATAAAAGACTTTAAAACAACACGATAAAACGAGGTAAACGCTGTTAAAAGAATACAGTTCATTTGTCCATACCCTAAAAACAGTCCAAGAATCCCAGTGTGTTGATAAGTCCAATGTGAGTGTCCACCGGTGTATATACAATCCACAGAAAGTGTAATCCAAAGTTTGCAGGTGGTGAATGGAAAGGTGAGCTCTAAAATTAGCAACTCCTCAATCCAACAGTTTGGTGACTGTCCTTTGTTTGTCATGCTGCTCTCTTATACAGTTGTACTTCCTGCTTCCTGTCATGTGTCTAGTCACATGGCAGGCCAACCATCCATTTTTAAAGACACACACTCACTTAAAATGTTAAGAGTAATAAAATGGCCTAAAAAACATGTAAAACACTTAAAACTCTATAATACATTTAAATGATTGTAATAAATAGAGCGGTAAAACACGTCTTTCTAAAAGCCAGCATATTATATAAATAGTGAAGAAAAGGCAAAAGCTTACAGTACCTGGTATTCCCAGGCGGTCTCCCATCCAAGTACTAAGCAGGCCCGACGCTGCTTAGCTTCCGAGATCAGACGAGATCGGGCGCTCTCAGCGCGGTATGGCCGTAAGCGAGGGCTGCTCCAAAAAGTGGGCTATTTAAAGATCAGCCTCCGTAAAAGCCAGCATATTATATAAATAGTGAAGAAAAGGCAAAAGCTTTCAGCACCTGGTATTCCCAGGCGGTCTCCCATCCAAGTACTAAGCAGGCCCGACGCTGCTTAGCTTCCGAGATCAGACGAGATCGGGCGCTCTCAGCGCGGTATGGCCGTAAGCGAGGGCTGCTCCAAAAAGTGGGCTATTTAAAGATCAGCCTCCGTAAAAGCCAGCATATTATATAAATAGTGAAGAAAAGGCAAAAGCTTACAGCACCTGGTATTCCCAGGCGGTCTCCCATCCAAGTGTAACAATCGGCCTTATCAGCCGAGTTACAAGACTAAAATGGGGTCAGATTTAACTGTGAGAGATGACTAGTGGTTAAAAGAATGAGACATAAAAGAAGATTGGTTTAAATAGATTTGGTTTATTTACAAGGTTCACATAAAAGACTTTAAAACAACACGATAAAACGAGGTAAACGCTGTTAAAAGAATACAGTTCATTTGTCCATACCCTAAAAACAGTCCAAGAATCCCAGTGTGTTGATAAGTCCAATGTGAGTGTCCACCGGTGTATATACAATCCACAGAAAGTGTAATCCAAAGTTTGCAGGTGGTGAATGGAAAGGTGAGCTCTAAAATTAGCAACTCCTCAATCCAACAGTTTGGTGACTGTCCTTTGTTTGTCATGCTGCTCTCTTATACAGTTGTACTTCCTGCTTCCTGTCATGTGTCTAGTCACATGGCAGGCCAACCATCCATTTTTAAAGACACACACTCACTTAAAATGTTAAGAGTAATAAAATGGCCTAAAAAACATGTAAAACACTTAAAACTCTATAATACATTTAAATGATTGTAATAAATAGAGCGGTAAAACACGTCTTTCTAAAAGCCAGCATATTATATAAATAGTGAAGAAAAGGCAAAAGCTTACAGCAACTGGTATTCCCAGGCGGTCTCCCATCCAAGTACTAAGCAGGCCCGACGCTGCTTAGCTTCCGAGATCAGACGAGATCGGGCGCTCTCAGCGCGGTATGGCCGTAAGCGAGGGCTGCTCCAAAAAGTGGGCTATTTAAAGATCAGCCTCCGTAAAAGCCAGCATATTATATAAATAGTGAAGAAAAGGCAAAAGCTTACAGCACCTGGTATTCCCAGGCGGTCTCCCATCCAAGTGTAACAATCGGCCTTATCAGCCGAGTTACAAGACTAAAATGGGATCAGATTTAACTGTGAGAGATGACTAGTGGTTAAAAGAATGAGACATAAAAGAAGATTGGTTTAAATAGATTTGGTTTATTTACAAGGTTCACATAAAAGACTTTAAAACAACACGATAAAACGAGGTAAACGCTGTTAAAAGAATACAGTTCATTTGTCCATACCCTAAAAACAGTCCAAGAATCCCAGTGTGTTGATAAGTCCAATGTGAGTGTCCACCGGTGTATATACAATCCACAGAAAGTGTAATCCAAAGTTTGCAGGTGGTGAATGGAAAGGTGAGCTCTAAAATTAGCAACTCCTCAATCCAACAGTTTGGTGACTGTCCTTTGTTTGTCATGCTGCTCTCTTATACAGTTGTACTTCCTGCTTCCTGTCATGTGTCTAGTCACATGGCAGGCCAACCATCCATTTTTAAAGACACACACTCACTTAAAATGTTAAGAGTAATAAAATGGCCTAAAAAACATGTAAAACACTTAAAACTCTATAATACATTTAAATGATTGTAATAAATAGAGCGGTAAAACACGTCTTTCTAAAAGCCAGCATATTATATAAATAGTGAAGAAAAGGCAAAAGCTTACAGCAACTGGTATTCCCAGGCGGTCTCCCATCCAAGTACTAAGCAGGCCCGACGCTGCTTAGCTTCCGAGATCAGACGAGATCGGGCGCTCTCAGTGCGGTATGGCCGTAAGCGAGGGCTGCTCCAAAAAGTGGGCTATTTAAAGATCAGCCTCCGTAAAAGCCAGCATATTATATAAATAGTGAAGAAAAGGCAAAAGCTTACAGCACCTGGTATTCCCAGGCGGTCTCCCATCCAAGTGTAACAATCGGCCTTATCAGCCGAGTTACAAGACTAAAATGGGATCAGATTTAACTGTGAGAGATGACTAGTGGTTAAAAGAATGAGACATAAAAGAAGATTGGTTTAAATAGATTTGGTTTATTTACAAGGTTCACATAAAAGACTTTAAAACAACACGATAAAACGAGGTAAACGCTGTTAAAAGAATACAGTTCATTTGTCCATACCCTAAAAACAGTCCAAGAATCCCAGTGTGTTGATAAGTCCAATGTGAGTGTCCACCGGTGTATATACAATCCACAGAAAGTGTAATCCACAGTTTGCAGGTGGTGAATGGAAAGGTGAGCTCTAAAATTAGCAACTCCTCAATCCAACAGTTTGGTGACTGTCCTTTGTTTGTCATGCTGCTCTCTTATACAGTTGTACTTCCTGCTTCCTGTCATGTGTCTAGTCACATGGCAGGCCAACCATCCATTTTTTAAAGACACACACTCACTTAAAATGTTAAGAGTAATAAAATGGCCTAAAAAACATGTAAAACACTTAAAACTCTATAATACATTTAAATGATTGTAATAAATAGAGCGGTAAAACACGTCTTTCTAAAAGCCAGCATATTATATAAATAGTGAAGAAAAGGCAAAAGCTTACAGCACCTGGTATTCCCAGGCGGTCTCCCATCCAAGTACTAAGCAGGCCCGACGCTGCTTAGCTTCCGAGATCAGACGAGATCGGGCGCTCTCAGCGCGGTATGGCCGTAAGCGAGGGCTGCTCCAAAAAGTGGGCTATTTAAAGATCAGCCTCCGTAAAAGCCAGCATATTATATAAATAGTGAAGAAAAGGCAAAAGCTTACAGCACCTGGTATTCCCAGGCGGTCTCCCATCCAAGTACTAAGCAGGCCCGACGCTGCTTAGCTTCCGAGATCAGACGAGATCGGGCGCTCTCAGCGCGGTATGGCCGTAAGCGAGGGCTGCTCCAAAAAGTGGGCTATTTAAAGATCAGCCTCCGTAAAAGCCAGCATATTATATAAATAGTGAAGAAAAGGCAAAAGCTTACAGCACCTGGTATTCCCAGGCGGTCTCCCATCCAAGTGTAACAATCGGCCTTATCAGCCGAGTTACAAGACTAAAATGGGGTCAGATTTAACTGTGAGAGATGACTAGTGGTTAAAAGAATGAGACATAAAAGAAGATTGGTTTAAATAGATTTGGTTTATTTACAAGGTTCACATAAAAGACTTTAAAACAACACGATAAAACGAGGTAAACGCTGTTAAAAGAATACAGTTCATTTGTCCATACCCTAAAAACAGTCCAAGAATCCCAGTGTGTTGATAAGTCCAATGTGAGTGTCCACCGGTGTATATACAATCCACAGAAAGTGTAATCCAAAGTTTGCAGGTGGTGAATGGAAAGGTGAGCTCTAAAATTAGCAACTCCTCAATCCAACAGTTTGGTGACTGTCCTTTGTTTGTCATGCTGCTCTCTTATACAGTTGTACTTCCTGCTTCCTGTCATGTGTCTAGTCACATGGCAGGCCAACCATCCATTTTTAAAGACACACACTCACTTAAAATGTTAAGAGTAATAAAATGGCCTAAAAAACATGTAAAACACTTAAAACTCTATAATACATTTAAATGATTGTAATAAATAGAGCGGTAAAACACGTCTTTCTAAAAGCCAGCATATTATATAAATAGTGAAGAAAAGGCAAAAGCTTACAGCACCTGGTATTCCCAGGCGGTCTCCCATCCAAGTACTAAGCAGGCCCGACGCTGCTTAGCTTCCGAGATCAGACGAGATCGGGCGCTCTCAGCGCGGTATGGCCGTAAGCGAGGGCTGCTCCAAAAAGTGGGCTATTTAAAGATCAGCCTCCGTAAAAGCCAGCATATTATATAAATAGTGAAGAAAAGGCAAAAGCTTTCAGCACCTGGTATTCCCAGGTGGTCTCCCATCCAAGTACTAAGCAGGCCCGACGCTGCTTAGCTTCCGAGATCAGACGAGATCGGGCGCTCTCAGCGCGGTATGGCCGTAAGCGAGGGCTGCTCCAAAAAGTGGGCTATTTAAAGATCAGCCTCCGTAAAAGCCAGCATATTATATAAATAGTGAAGAAAAGGCAAAAGCTTACAGCACCTGGTATTCCCAGGCGGTCTCCCATCCAAGTGTAACAATCGGCCTTATCAGCCGAGTTACAAGACTAAAATGGGGTCAGATTTAACTGTGAGAGATGACTAGTGGTTAAAAGAATGAGACATAAAAGAAGATTGGTTTAAATAGATTTGGTTTATTTACAAGGTTCACATAAAAGACTTTAAAACAACACGATAAAACGAGGTAAACGCTGTTAAAAGAATACAGTTCATTTGTCCATACCCTAAAAACAGTCCAAGAATCCCAGTGTGTTGATAAGTCCAATGTGAGTGTCCACCGGTGTATATACAATCCACAGAAAGTGTAATCCAAAGTTTGCAGGTGGTGAATGGAAAGGTGAGCTCTAAAATTAGCAACTCCTCAATCCAACAGTTTGGTGACTGTCCTTTGTTTGTCATGCTGCTCTCTTATACAGTTGTACTTCCTGCTTCCTGTCATGTGTCTAGTCACATGGCAGGCCAACCATCCATTTTTAAAGACACACACTCACTTAAAATGTTAAGAGTAATAAAATGGCCTAAAAAACATGTAAAACACTTAAAACTCTATAATACATTTAAATGATTGTAATAAATAGAGCGGTAAAACACGTCTTTCTAAAAGCCAGCATATTATATAAATAGTGAAGAAAAGGCAAAAGCTTACAGCACCTGGTATTCCCAGGCGGTCTCCCATCCAAGTACTAAGCAGGCCCGACGCTGCTTAGCTTCCGAGATCAGACGAGATCGGGCGCTCTCAGCGCGGTATGGCCGTAAGCGAGGGCTGCTCCAAAAAGTGGGCTATTTAAAGATCAGCCTCCGTAAAAGCCAGCATATTATATAAATAGTGAAGAAAAGGCAAAAGCTTACAGCACCTGGTATTCCCAGGCGGTCTCCCATCCAAGTACTAAGCAGGCCCGACGCTGCTTAGCTTCCGAGATCAGACGAGATCGGGCGCTCTCAGCGCGGTATGGCCGTAAGCGAGGGCTGCTCCAAAAAGTGGGCTATTTAAAGATCAGCCTCCGTAAAAGCCAGCATATTATATAAATAGTGAAGAAAAGGCAAAAGCTTACAGCACCTGGTATTCCCAGGCGGTCTCCCATCCAAGTGTAACAATCGGCCTTATCAGCCGAGTTACAAGACTAAAATGGGATCAGATTTAACTGTGAGAGATGACTAGTGGTTAAAAGAATGAGACATAAAAGAAGATTGGTTTAAATAGATTTGGTTTATTTACAAGGTTCACATAAAAGACTTTAAAACAACACGATAAAACGAGGTAAACGCTGTTAAAAGAATACAGTTCATTTGTCCATACCCTAAAAACAGTCCAAGAATCCCAGTGTGTTGATAAGTCCAATGTGAGTGTCCACCGGTGTATATACAATCCACAGAAAGTGTAATCCAAAGTTTGCAGGTGGTGAATGGAAAGGTGAGCTCTAAAATTAGCAACTCCTCAATCCAACAGTTTGGTGACTGTCCTTTGTTTGTCATGCTGCTCTCTTATACAGTTGTACTTCCTGCTTCCTGTCATGTGTCTAGTCACATGGCAGGCCAACCATCCATTTTTTAAAGACACACACTCACTTAAAATGTTAAGAGTAATAAAATGGCCTAAAAAACATGTAAAACACTTAAAACTCTATAATACATTTAAATGATTGTAATAAATAGAGCGGTAAAACACGTCTTTCTAAAAGCCAGCATATTATATAAATAGTGAAGAAAAGGCAAAAGCTTACAGCACCTGGTATTCCCAGGCGGTCTCCCATCCAAGTACTAAGCAGGCCCGACGCTGCTTAGCTTCCGAGATCAGACGAGATCGGGCGCTCTCAGCGCGGTATGGCCGTAAGCGAGGGCTGCTCCAAAAAGTGGGCTATTTAAAGATCAGCCTCCGTAAAAGCCAGCATATTATATAAATAGTGAAGAAAAGGCAAAAGCTTACAGCACCTGGTATTCCCAGGCGGTCTCCCATCCAAGTACTAAGCAGGCCCGACGCTGCTTAGCTTCCGAGATCAGACGAGATCGGGCGCTCTCAGCGCGGTATGGCCGTAAGCGAGGGCTGCTCCAAAAAGTGGGCTATTTAAAGATCAGCCTCCGTAAAAGCCAGCATATTATATAAATAGTGAAGAAAAGGCAAAAGCTTACAGCACCTGGTATTCCCAGGCGGTCTCCCATCCAAGTGTAACAATCGGCCTTATCAGCCGAGTTACAAGACTAAAATGGGATCAGATTTAACTGTGAGAGATGACTAGTGGTTAAAAGAATGAGACATAAAAGAAGATTGGTTTAAATAGATTTGGTTTATTTACAAGGTTCACATAAAAGACTTTAAAACAACACGATAAAACGAGGTAAACGCTGTTAAAAGAATACAGTTCATTTGTCCATACCCTAAAAACAGTCCAAGAATCCCAGTGTGTTGATAAGTCCAATGTGAGTGTCCACCGGTGTATATACAATCCACAGAAAGTGTAATCCAAAGTTTGCAGGTGGTGAATGGAAAGGTGAGCTCTAAAATTAGCAACTCCTCAATCCAACAGTTTGGTGACTGTCCTTTGTTTGTCATGCTGCTCTCTTATACAGTTGTACTTCCTGCTTCCTGTCATGTGTCTAGTCACATGGCAGGCCAACCATCCATTTTTTAAAGACACACACTCACTTAAAATGTTAAGAGTAATAAAATGGCCTAAAAAACATGTAAAACACTTAAAACTCTATAATACATTTAAATGATTGTAATAAATAGAGCGGTAAAACACGTCTTTCTAAAAGCCAGCATATTATATAAATAGTGAAGAAAAGGCAAAAGCTTACAGCACCTGGTATTCCCAGGCGGTCTCCCATCCAAGTACTAAGCAGGCCCGACGCTGCTTAGCTTCCGAGATCAGACGAGATCGGGCGCTCTCAGCGCGGTATGGCCGTAAGCGAGGGCTGCTCCAAAAAGTGGGCTATTTAAAGATCAGCCTCCGTAAAAGCCAGCATATTATATAAATAGTGAAGAAAAGGCAAAAGCTTACAGCACCTGGTATTCCCAGGCGGTCTCCCATCCAAGTGTAACAATCGGCCTTATCAGCCGAGTTACAAGACTAAAATGGGATCAGATTTAACTGTGAGAGATGACTAGTGGTTAAAAGAATGAGACATAAAAGAAGATTGGTTTAAATAGATTTGGTTTATTTACAAGGTTCACATAAAAGACTTTAAAACAACACGATAAAACGAGGTAAACGCTGTTAAAAGAATACAGTTCATTTGTCCATACCCTAAAAACAGTCCAAGAATCCCAGTGTGTTGATAAGTCCAATGTGAGTGTCCACCGGTGTATATACAATCCACAGAAAGTGTAATCCAAAGTTTGCAGGTGGTGAATGGAAAGGTGAGCTCTAAAATTAGCAACTCCTCAATCCAACAGTTTGGTGACTGTCCTTTGTTTGTCATGCTGCTCTCTTATACAGTTGTACTTCCTGCTTCCTGTCATGTGTCTAGTCACATGGCAGGCCAACCATCCATTTTTTAAAGACACACACTCACTTAAAATGTTAAGAGTAATAAAATGGCCTAAAAAACATGTAAAACACTTAAAACTCTATAATACATTTAAATGATTGTAATAAATAGAGCGGTAAAACACGTCTTTCTAAAAGCCAGCATATTATATAAATAGTGAAGAAAAGGCAAAAGCTTACAGCACCTGGTATTCCCAGGCGGTCTCCCATCCAAGTACTAAGCAGGCCCGACGCTGCTTAGCTTCCGAGATCAGACGAGATCGGGCGCTCTCAGCGCGGTATGGCCGTAAGCGAGGGCTGCTCCAAAAAGTGGGCTATTTAAAGATCAGCCTCCGTAAAAGCCAGCATATTATATAAATAGTGAAGAAAAGGCAAAAGCTTACAGCACCTGGTATTCCCAGGCGGTCTCCCATCCAAGTACTAAGCAGGTCCGACGCTGCTTAGCTTCCGAGATCAGACGAGATCGGGCGCTCTCAGCGCGGTATGGCCGTAAGCGAGGGCTGCTCCAAAAAGTGGGCTATTTAAAGATCAGCCTCCGTAAAAGCCAGCATATTATATAAATAGTGAAGAAAAGGCAAAAGCTTACAGCACCTGGTATTCCCAGGCGGTCTCCCATCCAAGTGTAACAATCGGCCTTATCAGCCGAGTTACAAGACTAAAATGGGGTCAGATTTAACTGTGAGAGATGACTAGTGGTTAAAAGAATGAGACATAAAAGAAGATTGGTTTAAATAGATTTGGTTTATTTACAAGGTTCACATAAAAGACTTTAAAACAACACGATAAAACGAGGTAAACGCTGTTAAAAGAATACAATTCATTTGTCCATACCCTAAAAACAGTCCAAGAATCCCAGTGTGTTGATAAGTCCAATGTGAGTGTCCACCGGTGTATATACAATCCACAGAAAGTGTAATCCAAAGTTTGCAGGTGGTGAATGGAAAGGTGAGCTCTAAAATTAGCAACTCCTCAATCCAACAGTTTGGTGACTGTCCTTTGTTTGTCATGCTGCTCTCTTATACAGTTGTACTTCCTGCTTCCTGTCATGTGTCTAGTCACATGGCAGGCCAACCATCCATTTTTTAAAGACACACACTCACTTAAAATGTTAAGAGCAATAAAATGGCCTAAAAAACATGTAAAACACTTAAAACTCTATAATACATTTAAATGATTGTAATAAATAGAGCGGTAAAACACGTCTTTCTAAAAGCCAGCATATTATATAAATAGTGAAGAAAAGGCAAAAGCTTACAGCACCTGGTATTCCCAGGCGGTCTCCCATCCAAGTACTAAGCAGGCCCGACGCTGCTTAGCTTCCGAGATCAGACGAGATCGGGTGCTCTCAGCGCGGTATGGCCGTAAGCGAGGGCTGCTCCAAAAAGTGGGCTATTTAAAGATCAGCCTCCGTAAAAGCCAGCATATTATATAAATAGTGAAGAAAAGGCAAAAGCTTACAGCACCTGGTATTCCCAGGCGGTCTCCCATCCAAGTACTAAGCAGGCCCGACGCTGCTTAGCTTCCGAGATCAGACGAGATCGGGCGCTCTCAGCGCGGTATGGCCGTAAGCGAGGGCTGCTCCAAAAAGTGGGCTATTTAAAGATCAGCCTCCGTAAAAGCCAGCATATTATATAAATAGTGAAGAAAAGGCAAAAGCTTACAGCACCTGGTATTCCCAGGCGGTCTCCCATCCAAGTACTAAGCAGGCCCGACGCTGCTTAGCTTCCGAGATCAGACGAGATCGGGCGCTCTCAGCGCGGTATGGCCGTAAGCGAGGGCTGCTCCAAAAAGTGGGCTATTTAAAGATCAGCCTCCGTAAAAGCCAGCATATTATATAAATAGTGAAGAAAAGGCAAAAGCTTACAGCACCTGGTAATCCCAGGCGGTCTCCCATCCAAGTGTAACAATCGGCCTTATCAGCCGAGTTACAAGACTAAAATGGGGTCAGATTTAACTGTGAGAGATGACTAGTGGTTAAAAGAATGAGACATAAAAGAAGATTGGTTTAAATAGATTTGGTTTATTTTAGGGCTGTCAAAATTAACGCGTTAATCGCGCGTTAACGCAAATTCATTTTAACGGCACTAATTTTATTAACGCGCGATTAACGCAGCGCGCTTTTCTGTTTGACCCACTACCTAGCCCATAGTTAAAGAAATGGATGCAGTGCTGCCAACCTAGCAAAAAGTGTCTAGCAACAATACATAAACACATAATTGGACAAACCTAATATAGTTTCTGAGGCTCTTCGGTTTTGCTGAACGTGCGCGAGGTCTCCCAATGAATGCGCGCGCACCTCCCTCTCTTCATATCTGCGTCTGCTCTGTTCAGCGAGCGGCAGTGGAGCAGCGCTTTCAGTTAAAACAGATGTTATGTTCATTCCAGTGCTTGAAGTGGGCCGGTACGCAGGTACTTCTGTATTTTATCCTTTTGCGTACACCGGCACTTCTGCCATATTTAATGAATGCAAGCGGAGTCGGGCTACGTTAGGATTGTTGCTGTGGGGTTGATGCGTAAAGCCACATACGAGTATGCACGCGAAAACGGCGTATTAAATGCACGTCAAACCCATGCATAATTGCATATCATATGTACGCCAAAGTTAATTTCAGCTTGTTAATAGCACGCCAAATAGAAACAGAAAGTCGTGCTAGTGCGCATTTGCATTTGCATGAGACCAGGCTCTCCAATCAGTACATTATAACCAAAACAATACATTTAAACATAAAAGAAGCAGGTTTTTGGGATCACATAACTTTAAATGGCTAAACTCCTAAAAAGTCAAAGGATCCTGAAGGCATTCAAACAGGAAGTTAAAAACAACGATAATAATGCAGGGAATAGTGACTTATGTCCAGATGCCGGTAAATGATTCTTTTCAGTGATTGAATCATGATCATAATTCAGGATTTTTTTTTCAGTTATTATTTCATATTACTTTGGTTGTCTGATAACAGAAATATTACATCAAAACAATGGAAACAGTTTTGTTGAGAACTTGGCTGCATCAAATGACAGTATGTGGGCACAGAGAGGCAAACAAATGTAATAATAAATGTAGATTTTGCATGTTCAGAAGAAGTGAGCTGCCCTGTCCTGCAAATAATGTAAACAGGCTTGTGTAAGTAAATTGCTCAGTGCAAAGAAAGAGAAGTAATGGGAACCTGGTGTTTCTATGTTCTTTTTTCATGTGTCTAATAGACATGAACAAGTTATTTGAAAAACATCTATGACATTTGAAACAAGTTAGTCTTCATGTCCAGTATGGTTTCACTGATAATAAACACATATTTGCTTAAAGCATCCATGCCAATGTTGATTAGAGTATTAAAAACTTTAAAAAGTGTTAATTTAAGGTACATTTAGAACAGATAAAAATGTGCGATTAATCGCGAGTTAACTCAAGACAACCATGCGATTAATCGCGATTAAAAAATTTAATCGATTGACAGCCCTAGTTTATTTACAAGGTTCACATAAAAGACTTTAAAACAACACGAGAAAACGAGGTAAACGCTGTTAAAAGAATACAGTTCATTTGTCCATACCCTAAAAACAGTCCAAGAATCCCAGTGTGTTGATAAGTCCAATGTGAGTGTCCACCGGTGTATATACAATCCACAGAAAGTGTAATCCAAAGTTTGCAGGTGGTGAATGGAAAGGTGAGCTCTAAAATTAGCAACTCCTCAATCCAACAGTTTGGTGACTGTCCTTTGTTTGTCATGCTGCTCTCTTATACAGTTGTACTTCCTGCTTCCTGTCATGTGTCTAGTCACATGGCAGGCCAACCATCCATTTTTTAAAGACACACACTCACTTAAAATGTTAAGAGTAATAAAATGGCCTAAAAAACATGTAAAACACTTAAAACTCTATAATACATTTAAATGATTGTAATAAATAGAGCGGTAAAACACGTCTTTCTAAAAGCCAGCATATTATATAAATAGTGAAGAAAAGGCAAAAGCTTACAGCACCTGGTATTCCCAGGCGGTCTCCCATCCAAGTACTAAGCAGGCCCGACGCTGCTTAGCTTCCGAGATCAGACGAGATCGGGCGCTCTCAGCGCGGTATGGCCGTAAGCGAGGGCTGCTCCAAAAAGTGGGCTATTTAAAGATCAGCCTCCGTAAAAGCCAGCATATTATATAAATAGTGAAGAAAAGGCAAAAGCTTACAGCACCTGGTATTCCCAGGCGGTCTCCCATCCAAGTACTAAGCAGGCCCGACGCTGCTTAGCTTCCGAGATCAGACGAGATCGGGCGCTCTCAGCGCGGTATGGCCGTAAGCGAGGGCTGCTCCAAAAAGTGGGCTATTTAAAGATCAGCCTCCGTAAAAGCCAGCATATTATATAAATAGTGAAGAAAAGGCAAAAGCTTACAGCACCTGGTATTCCCAGGCGGTCTCCCATCCAAGTGTAACAATCGGCCTTATCAGCCGAGTTACAAGACTAAAATGGGATCAGATTTAACTGTGAGAGATGACTAGTGGTTAAAAGAATGAGACATAAAAGAAGATTGGTTTAAATAGATTTGGTTTATTTACAAGGTTCACATAAAAGACTTTAAAACAACACGATAAAACGAGGTAAACGCTGTTAAAAGAATACAGTTCATTTGTCCATACCCTAAAAACAGTCCAAGAATCCCAGTGTGTTGATAAGTCCAATGTGAGTGTCCACCGGTGTATATACAATCCACAGAAAGTGTAATCCAAAGTTTGCAGGTGGTGAATGGAAAGGTGAGCTCTAAAATTAGCAACTCCTCAATCCAACAGTTTGGTGACTGTCCTTTGTTTGTCATGCTGCTCTCTTATACAGTTGTACTTCCTGCTTCCTGTCATGTGTCTAGTCACATGGCAGGCCAACCATCCATTTTTTAAAGACACACACTCACTTAAAATGTTAAGAGTAATAAAATGGCCTAAAAAACATGTAAAACACTTAAAACTCTATAATACATTTAAATGATTGTAATAAATAGAGCGGTAAAACACGTCTTTCTAAAAGCCAGCATATTATATAAATAGTGAAGAAAAGGCAAAAGCTTACAGCACCTGGTATTCCCAGGCGGTCTCCCATCCAAGTACTAAGCAGGCCCGACGCTGCTTAGCTTCCGAGATCAGACGAGATCGGGCGCTCTCAGCGCGGTATGGCCGTAAGCGAGGGCTGCTCCAAAAAGTGGGCTATTTAAAGATCAGCCTCCGTAAAAGCCAGCATATTATATAAATAGTGAAGAAAAGGCAAAAGCTTACAGCACCTGGTATTCCCAGGCGGTCTCCCATCCAAGTGTAACAATCGGCCTTATCAGCCGAGTTACAAGACTAAAATGGGGTCAGATTTAACTGTGAGAGATGACTAGTGGTTAAAAGAATGAGACATAAAAGAAGATTGGTTTAAATAGATTTGGTTTATTTACAAGGTTCACATAAAAGACTTTAAAACAACACGATAAAACGAGGTAAACGCTGTTAAAAGAATACAGTTCATTTGTCCATACCCTAAAAACAGTCCAAGAATCCCAGTGTGTTGATAAGTCCAATGTGAGTGTCCACCGGTGTATATACAATCCACAGAAAGTGTAATCCAAAGTTTGCAGGTGGTGAATGGAAAGGTGAGCTCTAAAATTAGCAACTCCTCAATCCAACAGTTTGGTGACTGTCCTTTGTTTGTCATGCTGCTCTCTTATACAGTTGTACTTCCTGCTTCCTGTCATGTGTCTAGTCACATGGCAGGCCAACCATCCATTTTTAAAGACACACACTCACTTAAAATGTTAAGAGTAATAAAATGGCCTAAAAAACATGTAAAACACTTAAAACTCTATAATACATTTAAATGATTGTAATAAATAGAGCGGTAAAACACGTCTTTCTAAAAGCCAGCATATTATATAAATAGTGAAGAAAAGGCAAAAGCTTACAGCACCTGGTATTCCCAGGCGGTCTCCCATCCAAGTACTAAGCAGGCCCGACGCTGCTTAGCTTCCGAGATCAGACGAGATCGGGCGCTCTCAGCGCGGTATGGCCGTAAGCGAGGGCTGCTCCAAAAAGTGGGCTATTTAAAGATCAGCCTCCGTAAAAGCCAGCATATTATATAAATAGTGAAGAAAAGGCAAAAGCTTACAGCACCTGGTATTCCCAGGCGGTCTCCCATCCAAGTACTAAGCAGGCCCGACGCTGCTTAGCTTCCGAGATCAGACGAGATCGGGCGCTCTCAGCGCGGTATGGCCGTAAGCGAGGGCTGCTCCAAAAAGTGGGCTATTTAAAGATCAGCCTCCGTAAAAGCCAGCATATTATATAAATAGTGAAGAAAAGGCAAAAGCTTACAGCACCTGGTATTCCCAGGCGGTCTCCCATCCAAGTACTAAGCAGGCCCGACGCTGCTTAGCTTCCGAGATCAGACGAGATCGGGCGCTCTCAGCGCGGTATGGCCGTAAGCGAGGGCTGCTCCAAAAAGTGGGCTATTTAAAGATCAGCCTCCGTAAAAGCCAGCATATTATATAAATAGTGAAGAAAAGGCAAAAGCTTACAGCACCTGGTAATCCCAGGCGGTCTCCCATCCAAGTGTAACAATCGGCCTTATCAGCCGAGTTACAAGACTAAAATGGGGTCAGATTTAACTGTGAGAGATGACTAGTGGTTAAAAGAATGAGACATAAAAGAAGATTGGTTTAAATAGATTTGGTTTATTTTAGGGCTGTCAAAATTAACGCGTTAATCGCGCGTTAACGCAAATTCATTTTAACGGCACTAATTTTATTAACGCGCGATTAACGCAGCGCGCTTTTCTGTTTGACCCACTACCTAGCCCATAGTTAAAGAAATGGATGCAGTGCTTCCAACCTAGCAAAAAGTGTCTAGCAACAATACATAAACACATAATTGGACAAACCTAATATAGTTTCTGAGGCTCTTCGGTTTTGCTGAACGTGCGCGAGGTCTCCCAATGAATGCGCGCGCACCTCCCTCTCTTCATATCTGCGTCTGCTCTGTTCAGCGAGCGGCAGTGGAGCAGCGCTTTCAGTTAAAACAGATGTTATGTTCATTCCAGTGCTTGAAGTGGGCCGGTACGCAGGTACTTCTGTATTTTATCCTTTTGCGTACACCGGCACTTCTGCCATATTTAATGAATGCAAGCGGAGTCGGGCTACGTTAGGATTGTTGCTGTGGGGTTGATGCGTAAAGCCACATACGAGTATGCACGCGAAAACGGCGTATTAAATGCACGTCAAACCCATGCATAATTGCATATCATATGTACGCCAAAGTTAATTTCAGCTTGTTAATAGCACGCCAAATAGAAACAGAAAGTCGTGCTAGTGCGCATTTGCATTTGCATGAGACCAGGCTCTCCAATCAGTACATTATAACCAAAACAATACATTTAAACATAAAAGAAGCAGGTTTTTGGGATCACATAACTTTAAATGGCTAAACTCCTAAAAAGTCAAAGGATCCTGAAGGCATTCAAACAGGAAGTTAAAAACAACGATAATAATGCAGGGAATAGTGACTTATGTCCAGATGCCGGTAAATGATTCTTTTCAGTGATTGAATCATGATCATAATTCAGGATTTTTTTTTCAGTTATTATTTCATATTACTTTGGTTGTCTGATAACAGAAATATTACATCAAAACAATGGAAACAGTTTTGTTGAGAACTTGGCTGCATCAAATGACAGTATGTGGGCACAGAGAGGCAAACAAATGTAATAATAAATGTAGATTTTGCATGTTCAGAAGAAGTGAGCTGCCCTGTCCTGCAAATAATGTAAACAGGCTTGTGTAAGTAAATTGCTCAGTGCAAAGAAAGAGAAGTAATGGGAACCTGGTGTTTCTATGTTCTTTTTTCATGTGTCTAATAGACATGAACAAGTTATTTGAAAAACATCTATGACATTTGAAACAAGTTAGTCTTCATGTCCAGTATGGTTTCACTGATAATAAACACATATTTGCTTAAAGCATCCATGCCAATGTTGATTAGAGTATTAAAAACTTTAAAAAGTGTTAATTTAAGGTACATTTAGAACAGATAAAAATGTGCGATTAATCGCGAGTTAACTCAAGACAACCATGCGATTAATCGCGATTAAAAAATTTAATCGATTGACAGCCCTAGTTTATTTACAAGGTTCACATAAAAGACTTTAAAACAACACGATAAAACGAGGTAAACGCTGTTAAAAGAATACAGTTCATTTGTCCATACCCTAAAAACAGTCCAAGAATCCCAGTGTGTTGATAAGTCCAATGTGAGTGTCCACCGGTGTATATACAATCCACAGAAAGTGTAATCCAAAGTTTGCAGGTGGTGAATGGAAAGGTGAGCTCTAAAATTAGCAACTCCTCAATCCAACAGTTTGGTGACTGTCCTTTGTTTGTCATGCTGCTCTCTTATACAGTTGTACTTCCTGCTTCCTGTCATGTGTCTAGTCACATGGCAGGCCAACCATCCATTTTTTAAAGACACACACTCACTTAAAATGTTAAGAGTAATAAAATGGCCTAAAAAACATGTAAAACACTTAAAACTCTATAATACATTTAAATGATTGTAATAAATAGAGCGGTAAAACACGTCTTTCTAAAAGCCAGCATATTATATAAATAGTGAAGAAAAGGCAAAAGCTTACAGCACCTGGTATTCCCAGGCGGTCTCCCATCCAAGTACTAAGCAGGCCCGACGCTGCTTAGCTTCCGAGATCAGACGAGATCGGGCGCTCTCAGCGCGGTATGGCCGTAAGCGAGGGCTGCTCCAAAAAGTGGGCTATTTAAAGATCAGCCTCCGTAAAAGCCAGCATATTATATAAATAGTGAAGAAAAGGCAAAAGCTTACAGCACCTGGTATTCCCAGGCGGTCTCCCATCCAAGTAGTAAGCAGGTCCGACGCTGCTTAGCTTCCGAGATCAGACGAGATCGGGCGCTCTCAGCGCGGTATGGCCGTAAGCGAGGGCTGCTCCAAAAAGTGGGCTATTTAAAGATCAGCCTCCGTAAAAGCCAGCATATTATATAAATAGTGAAGAAAAGGCAAAAGCTTACAGCACCTGGTATTCCCAGGCGGTCTCCCATCCAAGTGTAACAATCGGCCTTATCAGCCGAGTTACAAGACTAAAATGGGGTCAGATTTAACTGTGAGAGATGACTAGTGGTTAAAAGAATGAGACATAAAAGAAGATTGGTTTAAATAGATTTGGTTTATTTACAAGGTTCACATAAAAGACTTTAAAACAACACGATAAAACGAGGTAAACGCTGTTAAAAGAATACAATTCATTTGTCCATACCCTAAAAACAGTCCAAGAATCCCAGTGTGTTGATAAGTCCAATGTGAGTGTCCACCGGTGTATATACAATCCACAGAAAGTGTAATCAAAAGTTTGCAGGTGGTGAATGGAAAGGTGAGCTCTAAAATTAGCAACTCCTCAATCCAACAGTTTGGTGACTGTCCTTTGTTTGTCATGCTGCTCTCTTATACAGTTGTACTTCCTGCTTCCTGTCATGTGTCTAGTCACATGGCAGGCCAACCATCCATTTTTTAAAGACACACACTCACTTAAAATGTTAAGAGTAATAAAATGGCCTAAAAAACATGTAAAACACTTAAAACTCTATAATACATTTAAATGATTGTAATAAATAGAGCGGTAAAACACGTCTTTCTAAAAGCCAGCATATTATATAAATAGTGAAGAAAAGGCAAAAGCTTACAGCACCTGGTATTCCCAGGCGGTCTCCCATCCAAGTACTAAGCAGGCCCGACGCTGCTTAGCTTCCGAGATCAGACGAGATCGGGCGCTCTCAGCGCGGTATGGCCGTAAGCGAGGGATGCTCCAAAAAGTGGGCTATTTAAAGATCAGCCTCCGTAAAAGCCAGCATATTATATAAATAGTGAAGAAAAGGCAAAAGCTTACAGCACCTGGTATTCCCAGGCGGTCTCCCATCCAAGTACTAAGCAGGCCCGACGCTGCTTAGCTTCCGAGATCAGACAAGATCGGGCGCTCTCAGCGCGGTATGGCCGTAAGCGAGGGCTGCTCCAAAAAGTGGGCTATTTAAAGATCAGCCTCCGTAAAAGCCAGCATATTATATAAATAGTGAAGAAAAGGCAAAAGCTTACAGCACCTGGTATTCCCAGGCGGTCTCCCATCCAAGTGTAACAATCGGCCTTATCAGCCGAGTTACAAGACTAAAATGGGGTCAGATTTAACTGTGAGAGATGACTAGTGGTTAAAAGAATGAGACATAAAAGAAGATTGGTTTAAATAGATTTGGTTTATTTACAAGGTTCACATAAAAGACTTTAAAACAACACGATAAAACGAGGTAAACGCTGTTAAAAGAATACAGTTCATTTGTCCATACCCTAAAAACAGTCCAAGAATCCCAGTGTGTTGATAAGTCCAATGTGAGTGTCCACCGGTGTATATACAATCCACAGAAAGTGTAATCCAAAGTTTGCAGGTGGTGAATGGAAAGGTGAGCTCTAAAATTAGCAACTCCTCAATCCAACAGTTTGGTGACTGTCCTTTGTTTGTCATGCTGCTCTCTTATACAGTTGTACTTCCTGCTTCCTGTCATGTGTCTAGTCACATGGCAGGCCAACCATCCATTTTTAAAGACACACACTCACTTAAAATGTTAAGAGTAATAAAATGGCCTAAAAAACATGTAAAACACTTAAAACTCTATAATACATTTAAATGATTGTAATAAATAGAGCGGTAAAACACGTCTTTCTAAAAGCCAGCATATTATATAAATAGTGAAGAAAAGGCAAAAGCTTACAGCACCTGGTATTCCCAGGCGGTCTCCCATCCAAGTACTAAGCAGGCCCGACGCTGCTTAGCTTCCGAGATCAGACGAGATCGGGCGCTCTCAGCGCGGTATGGCCGTAAGCGAGGGCTGCTCCAAAAAGTGGGCTATTTAAAGATCAGCCTCCGTAAAAGCCAGCATATTATATAAATAGTGAAGAAAAGGCAAAAGCTTACAGCACCTGGTATTCCCAGGCGGTCTCCCATCCAAGTGTAACAATCGGCCTTATCAGCCGAGTTACAAGACTAAAATGGGGTCAGATTTAACTGTGAGAGATGACTAGTGGTTAAAAGAATGAGACATAAAAGAAGATTGGTTTAAATAGATTTGGTTTATTTACAAGGTTCACATAAAAGACTTTAAAACAACACGATAAAACGAGGTAAACGCTGTTAAAAGAATACAATTCATTTGTCCATACCCTAAAAACAGTCCAAGAATCCCAGTGTGTTGATAAGTCCAATGTGAGTGTCCACCGGTGTATATACAATCCACAGAAAGTGTAATCCAAAGTTTGCAGGTGGTGAATGGAAAGGTGAGCTCTAAAATTAGCAACTCCTCAATCCAACAGTTTGGTGACTGTCCTTTGTTTGTCATGCTGCTCTCTTATACAGTTGTACTTCCTGCTTCCTGTCATGTGTCTAGTCACATGGCAGGCCAACCATCCATTTTTTAAAGACACACACTCACTTAAAATGTTAAGAGTAATAAAATGGCCTAAAAAACATGTAAAACACTTAAAACTCTATAATACATTTAAATGATTGTAATAAATAGAGCGGTAAAACACGTCTTTCTAAAAGCCAGCATATTATATAAATAGTGAAGAAAAGGCAAAAGCTTACAGCAACTGGTATTCCCAGGCGGTCTCCCATCCAAGTACTAAGCAGGCCCGACGCTGCTTAGCTTCCGAGATCAGACGAGATCGGGCGCTCTCAGCGCGGTATGGCCGTAAGCGAGGGCTGCTCCAAAAAGTGGGCTATTTAAAGATCAGCCTCCGTAAAAGCCAGCATATTATATAAATAGTGAAGAAAAGGCAAAAGCTTACAGCACCTGGTATTCCCAGGCGGTCTCCCATCCAAGTGTAACAATCGGCCTTATCAGCCGAGTTACAAGACTAAAATGGGGTCAGATTTAACTGTGAGAGATGACTAGTGGTTAAAAGAATGAGACATAAAAGAAGATTGGTTTAAATAGATTTGGTTTATTTACAAGGTTCACATAAAAGACTTTAAAACAACACGATAAAACGAGGTAAACGCTGTTAAAAGAATACAGTTCATTTGTCCATACCCTAAAAACAGTCCAAGAATCCCAGTGTGTTGATAAGTCCAATGTGAGTGTCCACCGGTGTATATACAATCCACAGAAAGTGTAATCCAAAGTTTGCAGGTGGTGAATGGAAAGGTGAGCTCTAAAATTAGCAACTCCTCAATCCAACAGTTTGGTGACTGTCCTTTGTTTGTCATGCTGCTCTCTTATACAGTTGTACTTCCTGCTTCCTGTCATGTGTCTAGTCACATGGCAGGCCAACCATCCATTTTTAAAGACACACACTCACTTAAAATGTTAAGAGTAATAAAATGGCCTAAAAAACATGTAAAACACTTAAAACTCTATAATACATTTAAATGATTGTAATAAATAGAGCGGTAAAACACGTCTTTCTAAAAGCCAGCATATTATATAAATAGTGAAGAAAAGGCAAAAGCTTACAGTACCTGGTATTCCCAGGCGGTCTCCCATCCAAGTACTAAGCAGGCCCGACGCTGCTTAGCTTCCGAGATCAGACGAGATCGGGCGCTCTCAGCGCGGTATGGCCGTAAGCGAGGGCTGCTCCAAAAAGTGGGCTATTTAAAGATCAGCCTCCGTAAAAGCCAGCATATTATATAAATAGTGAAGAAAAGGCAAAAGCTTTCAGCACCTGGTATTCCCAGGCGGTCTCCCATCCAAGTACTAAGCAGGCCCGACGCTGCTTAGCTTCCGAGATCAGACGAGATCGGGCGCTCTCAGCGCGGTATGGCCGTAAGCGAGGGCTGCTCCAAAAAGTGGGCTATTTAAAGATCAGCCTCCGTAAAAGCCAGCATATTATATAAATAGTGAAGAAAAGGCAAAAGCTTACAGCACCTGGTATTCCCAGGCGGTCTCCCATCCAAGTGTAACAATCGGCCTTATCAGCCGAGTTACAAGACTAAAATGGGGTCAGATTTAACTGTGAGAGATGACTAGTGGTTAAAAGAATGAGACATAAAAGAAGATTGGTTTAAATAGATTTGGTTTATTTTAGGGCTGTCAAAATTAACGCGTTAATCGCGCGTTAACGCAAATTCATTTTAACGGCACTAATTTTATTAACGCGCGATTAACGCAGCGCGCTTTTCTGTTTGACCCACTACCTAGCCCATAGTTAAAGAAATGGATGCAGTGCTGCCAACCTAGCAAAAAGTGTCTAGCAACAATACATAAACACATAATTGGACAAACCTAATATAGTTTCTGAGGCTCTTCGGTTTTGCTGAACGTGCGCGAGGTCTCCCAATGAATGCGCGCGCACCTCCCTCTCTTCATATCTGCGTCTGCTCTGTTCAGCGAGCGGCAGTGGAGCAGCGCTTTCAGTTAAAACAGATGTTATGTTCATTCCAGTGCTTGAAGTGGGCCGGTACGCAGGTACTTCTGTATTTTATCCTTTTGCGTACACCGGCACTTCTGCCATATTTAATGAATGCAAGCGGAGTCGGGCTACGTTAGGATTGTTGCTGTGGGGTTGATGCGTAAAGCCACATACGAGTATGCACGCGAAAACGGCGTATTAAATGCACGTCAAACCCATGCATAATTGCATATCATATGTACGCCAAAGTTAATTTCAGCTTGTTAATAGCACGCCAAATAGAAACAGAAAGTCGTGCTAGTGCGCATTTGCATTTGCATGAGACCAGGCTCTCCAATCAGTACATTATAACCAAAACAATACATTTAAACATAAAAGAAGCAGGTTTTTGGGATCACATAACTTTAAATGGCTAAACTCCTAAAAAGTCAAAGGATCCTGAAGGCATTCAAACAGGAAGTTAAAAACAACGATAATAATGCAGGGAATAGTGACTTATGTCCAGATGCCGGTAAATGATTCTTTTCAGTGATTGAATCATGATCATAATTCAGGATTTTTTTTTCAGTTATTATTTCATATTACTTTGGTTGTCTGATAACAGAAATATTACATCAAAACAATGGAAACAGTTTTGTTGAGAACTTGGCTGCATCAAATGACAGTATGTGGGCACAGAGAGGCAAACAAATGTAATAATAAATGTAGATTTTGCATGTTCAGAAGAAGTGAGCTGCCCTGTCCTGCAAATAATGTAAACAGGCTTGTGTAAGTAAATTGCTCAGTGCAAAGAAAGAGAAGTAATGGGAACCTGGTGTTTCTATGTTCTTTTTTCATGTGTCTAATAGACATGAACAAGTTATTTGAAAAACATCTATGACATTTGAAACAAGTTAGTCTTCATGTCCAGTATGGTTTCACTGATAATAAACACATATTTGCTTAAAGCATCCATGCCAATGTTGATTAGAGTATTAAAAACTTTAAAAAGTGTTAATTTAAGGTACATTTAGAACAGATAAAAATGTGCGATTAATCGCGAGTTAACTCAAGACAACCATGCGATTAATCGCGATTAAAAAATTTAATCGATTGACAGCCCTAGTTTATTTACAAGGTTCACATAAAAGACTTTAAAACAACACGAGAAAACGAGGTAAACGCTGTTAAAAGAATACAGTTCATTTGTCCATACCCTAAAAACAGTCCAAGAATCCCAGTGTGTTGATAAGTCCAATGTGAGTGTCCACCGGTGTATATACAATCCACAGAAAGTGTAATCCAAAGTTTGCAGGTGGTGAATGGAAAGGTGAGCTCTAAAATTAGCAACTCCTCAATCCAACAGTTTGGTGACTGTCCTTTGTTTGTCATGCTGCTCTCTTATACAGTTGTACTTCCTGCTTCCTGTCATGTGTCTAGTCACATGGCAGGCCAACCATCCATTTTTTAAAGACACACACTCACTTAAAATGTTAAGAGTAATAAAATGGCCTAAAAAACATGTAAAACACTTAAAACTCTATAATACATTTAAATGATTGTAATAAATAGAGCGGTAAAACACGTCTTTCTAAAAGCCAGCATATTATATAAATAGTGAAGAAAAGGCAAAAGCTTACAGCACCTGGTATTCCCAGGCGGTCTCCCATCCAAGTACTAAGCAGGCCCGACGCTGCTTAGCTTCCGAGATCAGACGAGATCGGGCGCTCTCAGCGCGGTATGGCCGTAAGCGAGGGCTGCTCCAAAAAGTGGGCTATTTAAAGATCAGCCTCCGTAAAAGCCAGCATATTATATAAATAGTGAAGAAAAGGCAAAAGCTTACAGCACCTGGTATTCCCAGGCGGTCTCCCATCCAAGTACTAAGCAGGCCCGACGCTGCTTAGCTTCCGAGATCAGACGAGATCGGGCGCTCTCAGCGCGGTATGGCCGTAAGCGAGGGCTGCTCCAAAAAGTGGGCTATTTAAAGATCAGCCTCCGTAAAAGCCAGCATATTATATAAATAGTGAAGAAAAGGCAAAAGCTTACAGCACCTGGTATTCCCAGGCGGTCTCCCATCCAAGTGTAACAATCGGCCTTATCAGCCGAGTTACAAGACTAAAATGGGATCAGATTTAACTGTGAGAGATGACTAGTGGTTAAAAGAATGAGACATAAAAGAAGATTGGTTTAAATAGATTTGGTTTATTTACAAGGTTCACATAAAAGACTTTAAAACAACACGATAAAACGAGGTAAACGCTGTTAAAAGAATACAGTTCATTTGTCCATACCCTAAAAACAGTCCAAGAATCCCAGTGTGTTGATAAGTCCAATGTGAGTGTCCACCGGTGTATATACAATCCACAGAAAGTGTAATCCAAAGTTTGCAGGTGGTGAATGGAAAGGTGAGCTCTAAAATTAGCAACTCCTCAATCCAACAGTTTGGTGACTGTCCTTTGTTTGTCATGCTGCTCTCTTATACAGTTGTACTTCCTGCTTCCTGTCATGTGTCTAGTCACATGGCAGGCCAACCATCCATTTTTTAAAGACACACACTCACTTAAAATGTTAAGAGTAATAAAATGGCCTAAAAAACATGTAAAACACTTAAAACTCTATAATACATTTAAATGATTGTAATAAATAGAGCGGTAAAACACGTCTTTCTAAAAGCCAGCATATTATATAAATAGTGAAGAAAAGGCAAAAGCTTACAGCACCTGGTATTCCCAGGCGGTCTCCCATCCAAGTACTAAGCAGGCCCGACGCTGCTTAGCTTCCGAGATCAGACGAGATCGGGCGCTCTCAGCGCGGTATGGCCGTAAGCGAGGGCTGCTCCAAAAAGTGGGCTATTTAAAGATCAGCCTCCGTAAAAGCCAGCATATTATATAAATAGTGAAGAAAAGGCAAAAGCTTACAGCACCTGGTATTCCCAGGCGGTCTCCCATCCAAGTGTAACAATCGGCCTTATCAGCCGAGTTACAAGACTAAAATGGGGTCAGATTTAACTGTGAGAGATGACTAGTGGTTAAAAGAATGAGACATAAAAGAAGATTGGTTTAAATAGATTTGGTTTATTTACAAGGTTCACATAAAAGACTTTAAAACAACACGATAAAACGAGGTAAACGCTGTTAAAAGAATACAGTTCATTTGTCCATACCCTAAAAACAGTCCAAGAATCCCAGTGTGTTGATAAGTCCAATGTGAGTGTCCACCGGTGTATATACAATCCACAGAAAGTGTAATCCAAAGTTTGCAGGTGGTGAATGGAAAGGTGAGCTCTAAAATTAGCAACTCCTCAATCCAACAGTTTGGTGACTGTCCTTTGTTTGTCATGCTGCTCTCTTATACAGTTGTACTTCCTGCTTCCTGTCATGTGTCTAGTCACATGGCAGGCCAACCATCCATTTTTTAAAGACACACACTCACTTAAAATGTTAAGAGTAATAAAATGGCCTAAAAAACATGTAAAACACTTAAAACTCTATAATACATTTAAATGATTGTAATAAATAGAGCGGTAAAACACGTCTTTCTAAAAGCCAGCATATTATATAAATAGTGAAGAAAAGGCAAAAGCTTACAGCACCTGGTATTCCCAGGCGGTCTCCCATCCAAGTACTAAGCAGGCCCGACGCTGCTTAGCTTCCGAGATCAGACGAGATCGGGCGCTCTCAGCGCGGTATGGCCGTAAGCGAGGGCTGCTCCAAAAAGTGGGCTATTTAAAGATCAGCCTCCGTAAAAGCCAGCATATTATATAAATAGTGAAGAAAAGGCAAAAGCTTACAGCACCTGGTATTCCCAGGCGGTCTCCCATCCAAGTACTAAGCAGGCCCGACGCTGCTTAGCTTCCGAGATCAGACGAGATCGGGCGCTCTCAGCGCGGTATGGCCGTAAGCGAGGGCTGCTCCAAAAAGTGGGCTATTTAAAGATCAGCCTCCGTAAAAGCCAGCATATTATATAAATAGTGAAGAAAAGGCAAAAGCTTACAGCACCTGGTATTCCCAGGCGGTCTCCCATCCAAGTACTAAGCAGGCCCGACGCTGCTTAGCTTCCGAGATCAGACGAGATCGGGCGCTCTCAGCGCGGTATGGCCGTAAGCGAGGGCTGCTCCAAAAAGTGGGCTATTTAAAGATCAGCCTCCGTAAAAGCCAGCATATTATATAAATAGTGAAGAAAAGGCAAAAGCTTACAGCACCTGGTAATCCCAGGCGGTCTCCCATCCAAGTGTAACAATCGGCCTTATCAGCCGAGTTACAAGACTAAAATGGGGTCAGATTTAACTGTGAGAGATGACTAGTGGTTAAAAGAATGAGACATAAAAGAAGATTGGTTTAAATAGATTTGGTTTATTTTAGGGCTGTCAAAATTAACGCGTTAATCGCGCGTTAACGCAAATTCATTTTAACGGCACTAATTTTATTAACGCGCGATTAACGCAGCGCGCTTTTCTGTTTGACCCACTACCTAGCCCATAGTTAAAGAAATGGATGCAGTGCTTCCAACCTAGCAAAAAGTGTCTAGCAACAATACATAAACACATAATTGGACAAACCTAATATAGTTTCTGAGGCTCTTCGGTTTTGCTGAACGTGCGCGAGGTCTCCCAATGAATGCGCGCGCACCTCCCTCTCTTCATATCTGCGTCTGCTCTGTTCAGCGAGCGGCAGTGGAGCAGCGCTTTCAGTTAAAACAGATGTTATGTTCATTCCAGTGCTTGAAGTGGGCCGGTACGCAGGTACTTCTGTATTTTATCCTTTTGCGTACACCGGCACTTCTGCCATATTTAATGAATGCAAGCGGAGTCGGGCTACGTTAGGATTGTTGCTGTGGGGTTGATGCGTAAAGCCACATACGAGTATGCACGCGAAAACGGCGTATTAAATGCACGTCAAACCCATGCATAATTGCATATCATATGTACGCCAAAGTTAATTTCAGCTTGTTAATAGCACGCCAAATAGAAACAGAAAGTCGTGCTAGTGCGCATTTGCATTTGCATGAGACCAGGCTCTCCAATCAGTACATTATAACCAAAACAATACATTTAAACATAAAAGAAGCAGGTTTTTGGGATCACATAACTTTAAATGGCTAAACTCCTAAAAAGTCAAAGGATCCTGAAGGCATTCAAACAGGAAGTTAAAAACAACGATAATAATGCAGGGAATAGTGACTTATGTCCAGATGCCGGTAAATGATTCTTTTCAGTGATTGAATCATGATCATAATTCAGGATTTTTTTTTCAGTTATTATTTCATATTACTTTGGTTGTCTGATAACAGAAATATTACATCAAAACAATGGAAACAGTTTTGTTGAGAACTTGGCTGCATCAAATGACAGTATGTGGGCACAGAGAGGCAAACAAATGTAATAATAAATGTAGATTTTGCATGTTCAGAAGAAGTGAGCTGCCCTGTCCTGCAAATAATGTAAACAGGCTTGTGTAAGTAAATTGCTCAGTGCAAAGAAAGAGAAGTAATGGGAACCTGGTGTTTCTATGTTCTTTTTTCATGTGTCTAATAGACATGAACAAGTTATTTGAAAAACATCTATGACATTTGAAACAAGTTAGTCTTCATGTCCAGTATGGTTTCACTGATAATAAACACATATTTGCTTAAAGCATCCATGCCAATGTTGATTAGAGTATTAAAAACTTTAAAAAGTGTTAATTTAAGGTACATTTAGAACAGATAAAAATGTGCGATTAATCGCGAGTTAACTCAAGACAACCATGCGATTAATCGCGATTAAAAAATTTAATCGATTGACAGCCCTAGTTTATTTACAAGGTTCACATAAAAGACTTTAAAACAACACGATAAAACGAGGTAAACGCTGTTAAAAGAATACAGTTCATTTGTCCATACCCTAAAAACAGTCCAAGAATCCCAGTGTGTTGATAAGTCCAATGTGAGTGTCCACCGGTGTATATACAATCCACAGAAAGTGTAATCCAAAGTTTGCAGGTGGTGAATGGAAAGGTGAGCTCTAAAATTAGCAACTCCTCAATCCAACAGTTTGGTGACTGTCCTTTGTTTGTCATGCTGCTCTCTTATACAGTTGTACTTCCTGCTTCCTGTCATGTGTCTAGTCACATGGCAGGCCAACCATCCATTTTTTAAAGACACACACTCACTTAAAATGTTAAGAGTAATAAAATGGCCTAAAAAACATGTAAAACACTTAAAACTCTATAATACATTTAAATGATTGTAATAAATAGAGCGGTAAAACACGTCTTTCTAAAAGCCAGCATATTATATAAATAGTGAAGAAAAGGCAAAAGCTTACAGCACCTGGTATTCCCAGGCGGTCTCCCATCCAAGTACTAAGCAGGCCCGACGCTGCTTAGCTTCCGAGATCAGACGAGATCGGGCGCTCTCAGCGCGGTATGGCCGTAAGCGAGGGCTGCTCCAAAAAGTGGGCTATTTAAAGATCAGCCTCCGTAAAAGCCAGCATATTATATAAATAGTGAAGAAAAGGCAAAAGCTTACAGCACCTGGTATTCCCAGGCGGTCTCCCATCCAAGTACTAAGCAGGCCCGACGCTGCTTAGCTTCCGAGATCAGACGAGATCGGGCGCTCTCAGCGCGGTATGGCCGTAAGCGAGGGCTGCTCCAAAAAGTGGGCTATTTAAAGATCAGCCTCCGTAAAAGCCAGCATATTATATAAATAGTGAAGAAAAGGCAAAAGCTTACAGCACCTGGTATTCCCAGGCGGTCTCCCATCCAAGTGTAACAATCGGCCTTATCAGCCGAGTTACAAGACTAAAATGGGATCAGATTTAACTGTGAGAGATGACTAGTGGTTAAAAGAATGAGACATAAAAGAAGATTGGTTTAAATAGATTTGGTTTATTTACAAGGTTCACATAAAAGACTTTAAAACAACACGATAAAACGAGGTAAACGCTGTTAAAAGAATACAGTTCATTTGTCCATACCCTAAAAACAGTCCAAGAATCCCAGTGTGTTGATAAGTCCAATGTGAGTGTCCACCGGTGTATATACAATCCACAGAAAGTGTAATCCAAAGTTTGCAGGTGGTGAATGGAAAGGTGAGCTCTAAAATTAGCAACTCCTCAATCCAACAGTTTGGTGACTGTCCTTTGTTTGTCATGCTGCTCTCTTATACAGTTGTACTTCCTGCTTCCTGTCATGTGTCTAGTCACATGGCAGGCCAACCATCCATTTTTTAAAGACACACACTCACTTAAAATGTTAAGAGTAATAAAATGGCCTAAAAAACATGTAAAACACTTAAAACTCTATAATACATTTAAATGATTGTAATAAATAGAGCGGTAAAACACGTCTTTCTAAAAGCCAGCATATTATATAAATAGTGAAGAAAAGGCAAAAGCTTACAGCACCTGGTATTCCCAGGCGGTCTCCCATCCAAGTACTAAGCAGGCCCGACGCTGCTTAGCTTCCGAGATCAGACGAGATCGGGCGCTCTCAGCGCGGTATGGCCGTAAGCGAGGGCTGCTCCAAAAAGTGGGCTATTTAAAGATCAGCCTCCGTAAAAGCCAGCATATTATATAAATAGTGAAGAAAAGGCAAAAGCTTACAGCACCTGGTATTCCCAGGCGGTCTCCCATCCAAGTGTAACAATCGGCCTTATCAGCCGAGTTACAAGACTAAAATGGGATCAGATTTAACTGTGAGAGATGACTAGTGGTTAAAAGAATGAGACATAAAAGAAGATTGGTTTAAATAGATTTGGTTTATTTACAAGGTTCACATAAAAGACTTTAAAACAACACGATAAAACGAGGTAAACGCTGTTAAAAGAATACAGTTCATTTGTCCATACCCTAAAAACAGTCCAAGAATCCCAGTGTGTTGATAAGTCCAATGTGAGTGTCCACCGGTGTATATACAATCCACAGAAAGTGTAATCCAAAGTTTGCAGGTGGTGAATGGAAAGGTGAGCTCTAAAATTAGCAACTCCTCAATCCAACAGTTTGGTGACTGTCCTTTGTTTGTCATGCTGCTCTCTTATACAGTTGTACTTCCTGCTTCCTGTCATGTGTCTAGTCACATGGCAGGCCAACCATCCATTTTTTAAAGACACACACTCACTTAAAATGTTAAGAGTAATAAAATGGCCTAAAAAACATGTAAAACACTTAAAACTCTATAATACATTTAAATGATTGTAATAAATAGAGCGGTAAAACACGTCTTTCTAAAAGCCAGCATATTATATAAATAGTGAAGAAAAGGCAAAAGCTTACAGCACCTGGTATTCCCAGGCGGTCTCCCATCCAAGTACTAAGCAGGCCCGACGCTGCTTAGCTTCCGAGATCAGACGAGATCGGGCGCTCTCAGCGCGGTATGGCCGTAAGCGAGGGCTGCTCCAAAAAGTGGGCTATTTAAAGATCAGCCTCCGTAAAAGCCAGCATATTATATAAATAGTGAAGAAAAGGCAAAAGCTTACAGCACCTGGTAATCCCAGGCGGTCTCCCATCCAAGTGTAACAATCGGCCTTATCAGCCGAGTTACAAGACTAAAATGGGGTCAGATTTAACTGTGAGAGATGACTAGTGGTTAAAAGAATGAGACATAAAAGAAGATTGGTTTAAATAGATTTGGTTTATTTTAGGGCTGTCAAAATTAACGCGTTAATCGCGCGTTAACGCAAATTCATTTTAACGGCACTAATTTTATTAACGCGCGATTAACGCAGCGCGCTTTTCTGTTTGACCCACTACCTAGCCCATAGTTAAAGAAATGGATGCAGTGCTGCCAACCTAGCAAAAAGTGTCTAGCAACAATACATAAACACATAATTGGACAAACCTAATATAGTTTCTGAGGCTCTTCGGTTTTGCTGAACGTGCGCGAGGTCTCCCAATGAATGCGCGCGCACCTCCCTCTCTTCATATCTGCGTCTGCTCTGTTCAGCGAGCGGCAGTGGAGCAGCGCTTTCAGTTAAAACAGATGTTATGTTCATTCCAGTGCTTGAAGTGGGCCGGTACGCAGGTACTTCTGTATTTTATCCTTTTGCGTACACCGGCACTTCTGCCATATTTAATGAATGCAAGCGGAGTCGGGCTACGTTAGGATTGTTGCTGTGGGGTTGATGCGTAAAGCCACATACGAGTATGCACGCGAAAACGGCGTATTAAATGCACGTCAAACCCATGCATAATTGCATATCATATGTACGCCAAAGTTAATTTCAGCTTGTTAATAGCACGCCAAATAGAAACAGAAAGTCGTGCTAGTGCGCATTTGCATTTGCATGAGACCAGGCTCTCCAATCAGTACATTATAACCAAAACAATACATTTAAACATAAAAGAAGCAGGTTTTTGGGATCACATAACTTTAAATGGCTAAACTCCTAAAAAGTCAAAGGATCCTGAAGGCATTCAAACAGGAAGTTAAAAACAACGATAATAATGCAGGGAATAGTGACTTATGTCCAGATGCCGGTAAATGATTCTTTTCAGTGATTGAATCATGATCATAATTCAGGATTTTTTTTTCAGTTATTATTTCATATTACTTTGGTTGTCTGATAACAGAAATATTACATCAAAACAATGGAAACAGTTTTGTTGAGAACTTGGCTGCATCAAATGACAGTATGTGGGCACAGAGAGGCAAACAAATGTAATAATAAATGTAGATTTTGCATGTTCAGAAGAAGTGAGCTGCCCTGTCCTGCAAATAATGTAAACAGGCTTGTGTAAGTAAATTGCTCAGTGCAAAGAAAGAGAAGTAATGGGAACCTGGTGTTTCTATGTTCTTTTTTCATGTGTCTAATAGACATGAACAAGTTATTTGAAAAACATCTATGACATTTGAAACAAGTTAGTCTTCATGTCCAGTATGGTTTCACTGATAATAAACACATATTTGCTTAAAGCATCCATGCCAATGTTGATTAGAGTATTAAAAACTTTAAAAAGTGTTAATTTAAGGTACATTTAGAACAGATAAAAATGTGCGATTAATCGCGAGTTAACTCAAGACAACCATGCGATTAATCGCGATTAAAAAATTTAATCGATTGACAGCCCTAGTTTATTTACAAGGTTCACATAAAAGACTTTAAAACAACACGAGAAAACGAGGTAAACGCTGTTAAAAGAATACAGTTCATTTGTCCATACCCTAAAAACAGTCCAAGAATCCCAGTGTGTTGATAAGTCCAATGTGAGTGTCCACCGGTGTATATACAATCCACAGAAAGTGTAATCCAAAGTTTGCAGGTGGTGAATGGAAAGGTGAGCTCTAAAATTAGCAACTCCTCAATCCAACAGTTTGGTGACTGTCCTTTGTTTGTCATGCTGCTCTCTTATACAGTTGTACTTCCTGCTTCCTGTCATGTGTCTAGTCACATGGCAGGCCAACCATCCATTTTTTAAAGACACACACTCACTTAAAATGTTAAGAGTAATAAAATGGCCTAAAAAACATGTAAAACACTTAAAACTCTATAATACATTTAAATGATTGTAATAAATAGAGCGGTAAAACACGTCTTTCTAAAAGCCAGCATATTATATAAATAGTGAAGAAAAGGCAAAAGCTTACAGCACCTGGTATTCCCAGGCGGTCTCCCATCCAAGTACTAAGCAGGCCCGACGCTGCTTAGCTTCCGAGATCAGACGAGATCGGGCGCTCTCAGCGCGGTATGGCCGTAAGCGAGGGCTGCTCCAAAAAGTGGGCTATTTAAAGATCAGCCTCCGTAAAAGCCAGCATATTATATAAATAGTGAAGAAAAGGCAAAAGCTTACAGCACCTGGTATTCCCAGGCGGTCTCCCATCCAAGTGTAACAATCGGCCTTATCAGCCGAGTTACAAGACTAAAATGGGATCAGATTTAACTGTGAGAGATGACTAGTGGTTAAAAGAATGAGACATAAAAGAAGATTGGTTTAAATAGATTTGGTTTATTTACAAGGTTCACATAAAAGACTTTAAAACAACACGATAAAACGAGGTAAACGCTGTTAAAAGAATACAGTTCATTTGTCCATACCCTAAAAACAGTCCAAGAATCCCAGTGTGTTGATAAGTCCAATGTGAGTGTCCACCGGTGTATATACAATCCACAGAAAGTGTAATCCAAAGTTTGCAGGTGGTGAATGGAAAGGTGAGCTCTAAAATTAGCAACTCCTCAATCCAACAGTTTGGTGACTGTCCTTTGTTTGTCATGCTGCTCTCTTATACAGTTGTACTTCCTGCTTCCTGTCATGTGTCTAGTCACATGGCAGGCCAACCATCCATTTTTTAAAGACACACACTCACTTAAAATGTTAAGAGTAATAAAATGGCCTAAAAAACATGTAAAACACTTAAAACTCTATAATACATTTAAATGATTGTAATAAATAGAGCGGTAAAACACGTCTTTCTAAAAGCCAGCATATTATATAAATAGTGAAGAAAAGGCAAAAGCTTACAGCACCTGGTATTCCCAGGCGGTCTCCCATCCAAGTACTAAGCAGGCCCGACGCTGCTTAGCTTCCGAGATCAGACGAGATCGGGCGCTCTCAGCGCGGTATGGCCGTAAGCGAGGGCTGCTCCAAAAAGTGGGCTATTTAAAGATCAGCCTCCGTAAAAGCCAGCATATTATATAAATAGTGAAGAAAAGGCAAAAGCTTACAGCACCTGGTAATCCCAGGCGGTCTCCCATCCAAGTGTAACAATCGGCCTTATCAGCCGAGTTACAAGACTAAAATGGGGTCAGATTTAACTGTGAGAGATGACTAGTGGTTAAAAGAATGAGACATAAAAGAAGATTGGTTTAAATAGATTTGGTTTATTTTAGGGCTGTCAAAATTAACGCGTTAATCGCGCGTTAACGCAAATTCATTTTAACGGCACTAATTTTATTAACGCGCGATTAACGCAGCGCGCTTTTCTGTTTGACCCACTACCTAGCCCATAGTTAAAGAAATGGATGCAGTGCTGCCAACCTAGCAAAAAGTGTCTAGCAACAATACATAAACACATAATTGGACAAACCTAATATAGTTTCTGAGGCTCTTCGGTTTTGCTGAACGTGCGCGAGGTCTCCCAATGAATGCGCGCGCACCTCCCTCTCTTCATATCTGCGTCTGCTCTGTTCAGCGAGCGGCAGTGGAGCAGCGCTTTCAGTTAAAACAGATGTTATGTTCATTCCAGTGCTTGAAGTGGGCCGGTACGCAGGTACTTCTGTATTTTATCCTTTTGCGTACACCGGCACTTCTGCCATATTTAATGAATGCAAGCGGAGTCGGGCTACGTTAGGATTGTTGCTGTGGGGTTGATGCGTAAAGCCACATACGAGTATGCACGCGAAAACGGCGTATTAAATGCACGTCAAACCCATGCATAATTGCATATCATATGTACGCCAAAGTTAATTTCAGCTTGTTAATAGCACGCCAAATAGAAACAGAAAGTCGTGCTAGTGCGCATTTGCATTTGCATGAGACCAGGCTCTCCAATCAGTACATTATAACCAAAACAATACATTTAAACATAAAAGAAGCAGGTTTTTGGGATCACATAACTTTAAATGGCTAAACTCCTAAAAAGTCAAAGGATCCTGAAGGCATTCAAACAGGAAGTTAAAAACAACGATAATAATGCAGGGAATAGTGACTTATGTCCAGATGCCGGTAAATGATTCTTTTCAGTGATTGAATCATGATCATAATTCAGGATTTTTTTTTCAGTTATTATTTCATATTACTTTGGTTGTCTGATAACAGAAATATTACATCAAAACAATGGAAACAGTTTTGTTGAGAACTTGGCTGCATCAAATGACAGTATGTGGGCACAGAGAGGCAAACAAATGTAATAATAAATGTAGATTTTGCATGTTCAGAAGAAGTGAGCTGCCCTGTCCTGCAAATAATGTAAACAGGCTTGTGTAAGTAAATTGCTCAGTGCAAAGAAAGAGAAGTAATGGGAACCTGGTGTTTCTATGTTCTTTTTTCATGTGTCTAATAGACATGAACAAGTTATTTGAAAAACATCTATGACATTTGAAACAAGTTAGTCTTCATGTCCAGTATGGTTTCACTGATAATAAACACATATTTGCTTAAAGCATCCATGCCAATGTTGATTAGAGTATTAAAAACTTTAAAAAGTGTTAATTTAAGGTACATTTAGAACAGATAAAAATGTGCGATTAATCGCGAGTTAACTCAAGACAACCATGCGATTAATCGCGATTAAAAAATTTAATCGATTGACAGCCCTAGTTTATTTACAAGGTTCACATAAAAGACTTTAAAACAACACGAGAAAACGAGGTAAACGCTGTTAAAAGAATACAGTTCATTTGTCCATACCCTAAAAACAGTCCAAGAATCCCAGTGTGTTGATAAGTCCAATGTGAGTGTCCACCGGTGTATATACAATCCACAGAAAGTGTAATCCAAAGTTTGCAGGTGGTGAATGGAAAGGTGAGCTCTAAAATTAGCAACTCCTCAATCCAACAGTTTGGTGACTGTCCTTTGTTTGTCATGCTGCTCTCTTATACAGTTGTACTTCCTGCTTCCTGTCATGTGTCTAGTCACATGGCAGGCCAACCATCCATTTTTTAAAGACACACACTCACTTAAAATGTTAAGAGTAATAAAATGGCCTAAAAAACATGTAAAACACTTAAAACTCTATAATACATTTAAATGATTGTAATAAATAGAGCGGTAAAACACGTCTTTCTAAAAGCCAGCATATTATATAAATAGTGAAGAAAAGGCAAAAGCTTACAGCACCTGGTATTCCCAGGCGGTCTCCCATCCAAGTACTAAGCAGGCCCGACGCTGCTTAGCTTCCGAGATCAGACGAGATCGGGCGCTCTCAGCGCGGTATGGCCGTAAGCGAGGGCTGCTCCAAAAAGTGGGCTATTTAAAGATCAGCCTCCGTAAAAGCCAGCATATTATATAAATAGTGAAGAAAAGGCAAAAGCTTACAGCACCTGGTATTCCCAGGCGGTCTCCCATCCAAGTACTAAGCAGGCCCGACGCTGCTTAGCTTCCGAGATCAGACGAGATCGGGCGCTCTCAGCGCGGTATGGCCGTAAGCGAGGGCTGCTCCAAAAAGTGGGCTATTTAAAGATCAGCCTCCGTAAAAGCCAGCATATTATATAAATAGTGAAGAAAAGGCAAAAGCTTACAGCACCTGGTATTCCCAGGCGGTCTCCCATCCAAGTGTAACAATCGGCCTTATCAGCCGAGTTACAAGACTAAAATGGGATCAGATTTAACTGTGAGAGATGACTAGTGGTTAAAAGAATGAGACATAAAAGAAGATTGGTTTAAATAGATTTGGTTTATTTACAAGGTTCACATAAAAGACTTTAAAACAACACGATAAAACGAGGTAAACGCTGTTAAAAGAATACAGTTCATTTGTCCATACCCTAAAAACAGTCCAAGAATCCCAGTGTGTTGATAAGTCCAATGTGAGTGTCCACCGGTGTATATACAATCCACAGAAAGTGTAATCCAAAGTTTGCAGGTGGTGAATGGAAAGGTGAGCTCTAAAATTAGCAACTCCTCAATCCAACAGTTTGGTGACTGTCCTTTGTTTGTCATGCTGCTCTCTTATACAGTTGTACTTCCTGCTTCCTGTCATGTGTCTAGTCACATGGCAGGCCAACCATCCATTTTTTAAAGACACACACTCACTTAAAATGTTAAGAGTAATAAAATGGCCTAAAAAACATGTAAAACACTTAAAACTCTATAATACATTTAAATGATTGTAATAAATAGAGCGGTAAAACACGTCTTTCTAAAAGCCAGCATATTATATAAATAGTGAAGAAAAGGCAAAAGCTTACAGCACCTGGTATTCCCAGGCGGTCTCCCATCCAAGTACTAAGCAGGCCCGACGCTGCTTAGCTTCCGAGATCAGACGAGATCGGGCGCTCTCAGCGCGGTATGGCCGTAAGCGAGGGCTGCTCCAAAAAGTGGGCTATTTAAAGATCAGCCTCCGTAAAAGCCAGCATATTATATAAATAGTGAAGAAAAGGCAAAAGCTTACAGCACCTGGTATTCCCAGGCGGTCTCCCATCCAAGTGTAACAATCGGCCTTATCAGCCGAGTTACAAGACTAAAATGGGGTCAGATTTAACTGTGAGAGATGACTAGTGGTTAAAAGAATGAGACATAAAAGAAGATTGGTTTAAATAGATTTGGTTTATTTACAAGGTTCACATAAAAGACTTTAAAACAACACGATAAAACGAGGTAAACGCTGTTAAAAGAATACAGTTCATTTGTCCATACCCTAAAAACAGTCCAAGAATCCCAGTGTGTTGATAAGTCCAATGTGAGTGTCCACCGGTGTATATACAATCCACAGAAAGTGTAATCCAAAGTTTGCAGGTGGTGAATGGAAAGGTGAGCTCTAAAATTAGCAACTCCTCAATCCAACAGTTTGGTGACTGTCCTTTGTTTGTCATGCTGCTCTCTTATACAGTTGTACTTCCTGCTTCCTGTCATGTGTCTAGTCACATGGCAGGCCAACCATCCATTTTTTAAAGACACACACTCACTTAAAATGTTAAGAGTAATAAAATGGCCTAAAAAACATGTAAAACACTTAAAACTCTATAATACATTTAAATGATTGTAATAAATAGAGCGGTAAAACACGTCTTTCTAAAAGCCAGCATATTATATAAATAGTGAAGAAAAGGCAAAAGCTTACAGCACCTGGTATTCCCAGGCGGTCTCCCATCCAAGTACTAAGCAGGCCCGACGCTGCTTAGCTTCCGAGATCAGACGAGATCGGGCGCTCTCAGCGCGGTATGGCCGTAAGCGAGGGCTGCTCCAAAAAGTGGGCTATTTAAAGATCAGCCTCCGTAAAAGCCAGCATATTATATAAATAGTGAAGAAAAGGCAAAAGCTTACAGCACCTGGTATTCCCAGGCGGTCTCCCATCCAAGTACTAAGCAGGCCCGACGCTGCTTAGCTTCCGAGATCAGACGAGATCGGGCGCTCTCAGCGCGGTATGGCCGTAAGCGAGGGCTGCTCCAAAAAGTGGGCTATTTAAAGATCAGCCTCCGTAAAAGCCAGCATATTATATAAATAGTGAAGAAAAGGCAAAAGCTTACAGCACCTGGTATTCCCAGGCGGTCTCCCATCCAAGTGTAACAATCGGCCTTATCAGCCGAGTTACAAGACTAAAATGGGATCAGATTTAACTGTGAGAGATGACTAGTGGTTAAAAGAATGAGACATAAAAGAAGATTGGTTTAAATAGATTTGGTTTATTTACAAGGTTCACATAAAAGACTTTAAAACAACACGATAAAACGAGGTAAACGCTGTTAAAAGAATACAGTTCATTTGTCCATACCCTAAAAACAGTCCAAGAATCCCAGTGTGTTGATAAGTCCAATGTGAGTGTCCACCGGTGTATATACAATCCACAGAAAGTGTAATCCAAAGTTTGCAGGTGGTGAATGGAAAGGTGAGCTCTAAAATTAGCAACTCCTCAATCCAACAGTTTGGTGACTGTCCTTTGTTTGTCATGCTGCTCTCTTATACAGTTGTACTTCCTGCTTCCTGTCATGTGTCTAGTCACATGGCAGGCCAACCATCCATTTTTTAAAGACACACACTCACTTAAAATGTTAAGAGTAATAAAATGGCCTAAAAAACATGTAAAACACTTAAAACTCTATAATACATTTAAATGATTGTAATAAATAGAGCGGTAAAACACGTCTTTCTAAAAGCCAGCATATTATATAAATAGTGAAGAAAAGGCAAAAGCTTACAGCACCTGGTATTCCCAGGCGGTCTCCCATCCAAGTACTAAGCAGGCCCGACGCTGCTTAGCTTCCGAGATCAGACGAGATCGGGCGCTCTCAGCGCGGTATGGCCGTAAGCGAGGGCTGCTCCAAAAAGTGGGCTATTTAAAGATCAGCCTCCGTAAAAGCCAGCATATTATATAAATAGTGAAGAAAAGGCAAAAGCTTACAGCACCTGGTATTCCCAGGCGGTCTCCCATCCAAGTGTAACAATCGGCCTTATCAGCCGAGTTACAAGACTAAAATGGGATCAGATTTAACTGTGAGAGATGACTAGTGGTTAAAAGAATGAGACATAAAAGAAGATTGGTTTAAATAGATTTGGTTTATTTACAAGGTTCACATAAAAGACTTTAAAACAACACGATAAAACGAGGTAAACGCTGTTAAAAGAATACAGTTCATTTGTCCATACCCTAAAAACAGTCCAAGAATCCCAGTGTGTTGATAAGTCCAATGTGAGTGTCCACCGGTGTATATACAATCCACAGAAAGTGTAATCCAAAGTTTGCAGGTGGTGAATGGAAAGGTGAGCTCTAAAATTAGCAACTCCTCAATCCAACAGTTTGGTGACTGTCCTTTGTTTGTCATGCTGCTCTCTTATACAGTTGTACTTCCTGCTTCCTGTCATGTGTCTAGTCACATGGCAGGCCAACCATCCATTTTTTAAAGACACACACTCACTTAAAATGTTAAGAGTAATAAAATGGCCTAAAAAACATGTAAAACACTTAAAACTCTATAATACATTTAAATGATTGTAATAAATAGAGCGGTAAAACACGTCTTTCTAAAAGCCAGCATATTATATAAATAGTGAAGAAAAGGCAAAAGCTTACAGCACCTGGTATTCCCAGGCGGTCTCCCATCCAAGTACTAAGCAGGCCCGACGCTGCTTAGCTTCCGAGATCAGACGAGATCGGGCGCTCTCAGCGCGGTATGGCCGTAAGCGAGGGCTGCTCCAAAAAGTGGGCTATTTAAAGATCAGCCTCCGTAAAAGCCAGCATATTATATAAATAGTGAAGAAAAGGCAAAAGCTTACAGCACCTGGTATTCCCAGGCGGTCTCCCATCCAAGTACTAAGCAGGTCCGACGCTGCTTAGCTTCCGAGATCAGACGAGATCGGGCGCTCTCAGCGCGGTATGGCCGTAAGCGAGGGCTGCTCCAAAAAGTGGGCTATTTAAAGATCAGCCTCCGTAAAAGCCAGCATATTATATAAATAGTGAAGAAAAGGCAAAAGCTTACAGCACCTGGTATTCCCAGGCGGTCTCCCATCCAAGTGTAACAATCGGCCTTATCAGCCGAGTTACAAGACTAAAATGGGGTCAGATTTAACTGTGAGAGATGACTAGTGGTTAAAAGAATGAGACATAAAAGAAGATTGGTTTAAATAGATTTGGTTTATTTACAAGGTTCACATAAAAGACTTTAAAACAACACGATAAAACGAGGTAAACGCTGTTAAAAGAATACAATTCATTTGTCCATACCCTAAAAACAGTCCAAGAATCCCAGTGTGTTGATAAGTCCAATGTGAGTGTCCACCGGTGTATATACAATCCACAGAAAGTGTAATCCAAAGTTTGCAGGTGGTGAATGGAAAGGTGAGCTCTAAAATTAGCAACTCCTCAATCCAACAGTTTGGTGACTGTCCTTTGTTTGTCATGCTGCTCTCTTATACAGTTGTACTTCCTGCTTCCTGTCATGTGTCTAGTCACATGGCAGGCCAACCATCCATTTTTTAAAGACACACACTCACTTAAAATGTTAAGAGCAATAAAATGGCCTAAAAAACATGTAAAACACTTAAAACTCTATAATACATTTAAATGATTGTAATAAATAGAGCGGTAAAACACGTCTTTCTAAAAGCCAGCATATTATATAAATAGTGAAGAAAAGGCAAAAGCTTACAGCACCTGGTATTCCCAGGCGGTCTCCCATCCAAGTACTAAGCAGGCCCGACGCTGCTTAGCTTCCGAGATCAGACGAGATCGGGCGCTCTCAGCGCGGTATGGCCGTAAGCGAGGGCTGCTCCAAAAAGTGGGCTATTTAAAGATCAGCCTCCGTAAAAGCCAGCATATTATATAAATAGTGAAGAAAAGGCAAAAGCTTACAGCACCTGGTAATCCCAGGCGGTCTCCCATCCAAGTGTAACAATCGGCCTTATCAGCCGAGTTACAAGACTAAAATGGGGTCAGATTTAACTGTGAGAGATGACTAGTGGTTAAAAGAATGAGACATAAAAGAAGATTGGTTTAAATAGATTTGGTTTATTTTAGGGCTGTCAAAATTAACGCGTTAATCGCGCGTTAACGCAAATTCATTTTAACGGCACTAATTTTATTAACGCGCGATTAACGCAGCGCGCTTTTCTGTTTGACCCACTACCTAGCCCATAGTTAAAGAAATGGATGCAGTGCTGCCAACCTAGCAAAAAGTGTCTAGCAACAATACATAAACACATAATTGGACAAACCTAATATAGTTTCTGAGGCTCTTCGGTTTTGCTGAACGTGCGCGAGGTCTCCCAATGAATGCGCGCGCACCTCCCTCTCTTCATATCTGCGTCTGCTCTGTTCAGCGAGCGGCAGTGGAGCAGCGCTTTCAGTTAAAACAGATGTTATGTTCATTCCAGTGCTTGAAGTGGGCCGGTACGCAGGTACTTCTGTATTTTATCCTTTTGCGTACACCGGCACTTCTGCCATATTTAATGAATGCAAGCGGAGTCGGGCTACGTTAGGATTGTTGCTGTGGGGTTGATGCGTAAAGCCACATACGAGTATGCACGCGAAAACGGCGTATTAAATGCACGTCAAACCCATGCATAATTGCATATCATATGTACGCCAAAGTTAATTTCAGCTTGTTAATAGCACGCCAAATAGAAACAGAAAGTCGTGCTAGTGCGCATTTGCATTTGCATGAGACCAGGCTCTCCAATCAGTACATTATAACCAAAACAATACATTTAAACATAAAAGAAGCAGGTTTTTGGGATCACATAACTTTAAATGGCTAAACTCCTAAAAAGTCAAAGGATCCTGAAGGCATTCAAACAGGAAGTTAAAAACAACGATAATAATGCAGGGAATAGTGACTTATGTCCAGATGCCGGTAAATGATTCTTTTCAGTGATTGAATCATGATCATAATTCAGGATTTTTTTTTCAGTTATTATTTCATATTACTTTGGTTGTCTGATAACAGAAATATTACATCAAAACAATGGAAACAGTTTTGTTGAGAACTTGGCTGCATCAAATGACAGTATGTGGGCACAGAGAGGCAAACAAATGTAATAATAAATGTAGATTTTGCATGTTCAGAAGAAGTGAGCTGCCCTGTCCTGCAAATAATGTAAACAGGCTTGTGTAAGTAAATTGCTCAGTGCAAAGAAAGAGAAGTAATGGGAACCTGGTGTTTCTATGTTCTTTTTTCATGTGTCTAATAGACATGAACAAGTTATTTGAAAAACATCTATGACATTTGAAACAAGTTAGTCTTCATGTCCAGTATGGTTTCACTGATAATAAACACATATTTGCTTAAAGCATCCATGCCAATGTTGATTAGAGTATTAAAAACTTTAAAAAGTGTTAATTTAAGGTACATTTAGAACAGATAAAAATGTGCGATTAATCGCGAGTTAACTCAAGACAACCATGCGATTAATCGCGATTAAAAAATTTAATCGATTGACAGCCCTAGTTTATTTACAAGGTTCACATAAAAGACTTTAAAACAACACGAGAAAACGAGGTAAACGCTGTTAAAAGAATACAGTTCATTTGTCCATACCCTAAAAACAGTCCAAGAATCCCAGTGTGTTGATAAGTCCAATGTGAGTGTCCACCGGTGTATATACAATCCACAGAAAGTGTAATCCAAAGTTTGCAGGTGGTGAATGGAAAGGTGAGCTCTAAAATTAGCAACTCCTCAATCCAACAGTTTGGTGACTGTCCTTTGTTTGTCATGCTGCTCTCTTATACAGTTGTACTTCCTGCTTCCTGTCATGTGTCTAGTCACATGGCAGGCCAACCATCCATTTTTTAAAGACACACACTCACTTAAAATGTTAAGAGTAATAAAATGGCCTAAAAAACATGTAAAACACTTAAAACTCTATAATACATTTAAATGATTGTAATAAATAGAGCGGTAAAACACGTCTTTCTAAAAGCCAGCATATTATATAAATAGTGAAGAAAAGGCAAAAGCTTACAGCACCTGGTATTCCCAGGCGGTCTCCCATCCAAGTACTAAGCAGGCCCGACGCTGCTTAGCTTCCGAGATCAGACGAGATCGGGCGCTCTCAGCGCGGTATGGCCGTAAGCGAGGGCTGCTCCAAAAAGTGGGCTATTTAAAGATCAGCCTCCGTAAAAGCCAGCATATTATATAAATAGTGAAGAAAAGGCAAAAGCTTACAGCACCTGGTATTCCCAGGCGGTCTCCCATCCAAGTACTAAGCAGGCCCGACGCTGCTTAGCTTCCGAGATCAGACGAGATCGGGCGCTCTCAGCGCGGTATGGCCGTAAGCGAGGGCTGCTCCAAAAAGTGGGCTATTTAAAGATCAGCCTCCGTAAAAGCCAGCATATTATATAAATAGTGAAGAAAAGGCAAAAGCTTACAGCACCTGGTATTCCCAGGCGGTCTCCCATCCAAGTGTAACAATCGGCCTTATCAGCCGAGTTACAAGACTAAAATGGGATCAGATTTAACTGTGAGAGATGACTAGTGGTTAAAAGAATGAGACATAAAAGAAGATTGGTTTAAATAGATTTGGTTTATTTACAAGGTTCACATAAAAGACTTTAAAACAACACGATAAAACGAGGTAAACGCTGTTAAAAGAATACAGTTCATTTGTCCATACCCTAAAAACAGTCCAAGAATCCCAGTGTGTTGATAAGTCCAATGTGAGTGTCCACCGGTGTATATACAATCCACAGAAAGTGTAATCCAAAGTTTGCAGGTGGTGAATGGAAAGGTGAGCTCTAAAATTAGCAACTCCTCAATCCAACAGTTTGGTGACTGTCCTTTGTTTGTCATGCTGCTCTCTTATACAGTTGTACTTCCTGCTTCCTGTCATGTGTCTAGTCACATGGCAGGCCAACCATCCATTTTTTAAAGACACACACTCACTTAAAATGTTAAGAGTAATAAAATGGCCTAAAAAACATGTAAAACACTTAAAACTCTATAATACATTTAAATGATTGTAATAAATAGAGCGGTAAAACACGTCTTTCTAAAAGCCAGCATATTATATAAATAGTGAAGAAAAGGCAAAAGCTTACAGCACCTGGTATTCCCAGGCGGTCTCCCATCCAAGTACTAAGCAGGCCCGACGCTGCTTAGCTTCCGAGATCAGACGAGATCGGGCGCTCTCAGCGCGGTATGGCCGTAAGCGAGGGCTGCTCCAAAAAGTGGGCTATTTAAAGATCAGCCTCCGTAAAAGCCAGCATATTATATAAATAGTGAAGAAAAGGCAAAAGCTTACAGCACCTGGTATTCCCAGGCGGTCTCCCATCCAAGTGTAACAATCGGCCTTATCAGCCGAGTTACAAGACTAAAATGGGGTCAGATTTAACTGTGAGAGATGACTAGTGGTTAAAAGAATGAGACATAAAAGAAGATTGGTTTAAATAGATTTGGTTTATTTACAAGGTTCACATAAAAGACTTTAAAACAACACGATAAAACGAGGTAAACGCTGTTAAAAGAATACAGTTCATTTGTCCATACCCTAAAAACAGTCCAAGAATCCCAGTGTGTTGATAAGTCCAATGTGAGTGTCCACCGGTGTATATACAATCCACAGAAAGTGTAATCCAAAGTTTGCAGGTGGTGAATGGAAAGGTGAGCTCTAAAATTAGCAACTCCTCAATCCAACAGTTTGGTGACTGTCCTTTGTTTGTCATGCTGCTCTCTTATACAGTTGTACTTCCTGCTTCCTGTCATGTGTCTAGTCACATGGCAGGCCAACCATCCATTTTTTAAAGACACACACTCACTTAAAATGTTAAGAGTAATAAAATGGCCTAAAAAACATGTAAAACACTTAAAACTCTATAATACATTTAAATGATTGTAATAAATAGAGCGGTAAAACACGTCTTTCTAAAAGCCAGCATATTATATAAATAGTGAAGAAAAGGCAAAAGCTTACAGCACCTGGTATTCCCAGGCGGTCTCCCATCCAAGTACTAAGCAGGCCCGACGCTGCTTAGCTTCCGAGATCAGACGAGATCGGGCGCTCTCAGCGCGGTATGGCCGTAAGCGAGGGCTGCTCCAAAAAGTGGGCTATTTAAAGATCAGCCTCCGTAAAAGCCAGCATATTATATAAATAGTGAAGAAAAGGCAAAAGCTTACAGCACCTGGTATTCCCAGGCGGTCTCCCATCCAAGTACTAAGCAGGCCCGACGCTGCTTAGCTTCCGAGATCAGACGAGATCGGGCGCTCTCAGCGCGGTATGGCCGTAAGCGAGGGCTGCTCCAAAAAGTGGGCTATTTAAAGATCAGCCTCCGTAAAAGCCAGCATATTATATAAATAGTGAAGAAAAGGCAAAAGCTTACAGCACCTGGTATTCCCAGGCGGTCTCCCATCCAAGTGTAACAATCGGCCTTATCAGCCGAGTTACAAGACTAAAATGGGATCAGATTTAACTGTGAGAGATGACTAGTGGTTAAAAGAATGAGACATAAAAGAAGATTGGTTTAAATAGATTTGGTTTATTTACAAGGTTCACATAAAAGACTTTAAAACAACACGATAAAACGAGGTAAACGCTGTTAAAAGAATACAGTTCATTTGTCCATACCCTAAAAACAGTCCAAGAATCCCAGTGTGTTGATAAGTCCAATGTGAGTGTCCACCGGTGTATATACAATCCACAGAAAGTGTAATCCAAAGTTTGCAGGTGGTGAATGGAAAGGTGAGCTCTAAAATTAGCAACTCCTCAATCCAACAGTTTGGTGACTGTCCTTTGTTTGTCATGCTGCTCTCTTATACAGTTGTACTTCCTGCTTCCTGTCATGTGTCTAGTCACATGGCAGGCCAACCATCCATTTTTTAAAGACACACACTCACTTAAAATGTTAAGAGTAATAAAATGGCCTAAAAAACATGTAAAACACTTAAAACTCTATAATACATTTAAATGATTGTAATAAATAGAGCGGTAAAACACGTCTTTCTAAAAGCCAGCATATTATATAAATAGTGAAGAAAAGGCAAAAGCTTACAGCACCTGGTATTCCCAGGCGGTCTCCCATCCAAGTACTAAGCAGGCCCGACGCTGCTTAGCTTCCGAGAACAGACGAGATCGGGCGCTCTCAGCGCGGTATGGCCGTAAGCGAGGGCTGCTCCAAAAAGTGGGCTATTTAAAGATCAGCCTCCGTAAAAGCCAGCATATTATATAAATAGTGAAGAAAAGGCAAAAGCTTACAGCACCTGGTATTCCCAGGCGGTCTCCCATCCAAGTGTAACAATCGGCCTTATCAGCCGAGTTACAAGACTAAAATGGGATCAGATTTAACTGTGAGAGATGACTAGTGGTTAAAAGAATGAGACATAAAAGAAGATTGGTTTAAATAGATTTGGTTTATTTACAAGGTTCACATAAAAGACTTTAAAACAACACGATAAAACGAGGTAAACGCTGTTAAAAGAATACAGTTCATTTGTCCATACCCTAAAAACAGTCCAAGAATCCCAGTGTGTTGATAAGTCCAATGTGAGTGTCCACCGGTGTATATACAATCCACAGAAAGTGTAATCCAAAGTTTGCAGGTGGTGAATGGAAAGGTGAGCTCTAAAATTAGCAACTCCTCAATCCAACAGTTTGGTGACTGTCCTTTGTTTGTCATGCTGCTCTCTTATACAGTTGTACTTCCTGCTTCCTGTCATGTGTCTAGTCACATGGCAGGCCAACCATCCATTTTTTAAAGACACACACTCACTTAAAATGTTAAGAGTAATAAAATGGCCTAAAAAACATGTAAAACACTTAAAACTCTATAATACATTTAAATGATTGTAATAAATAGAGCGGTAAAACACGTCTTTCTAAAAGCCAGCATATTATATAAATAGTGAAGAAAAGGCAAAAGCTTACAGCACCTGGTATTCCCAGGCGGTCTCCCATCCAAGTACTAAGCAGGCCCGACGCTGCTTAGCTTCCGAGATCAGACGAGATCGGGCGCTCTCAGCGCGGTATGGCCGTAAGCGAGGGCTGCTCCAAAAAGTGGGCTATTTAAAGATCAGCCTCCGTAAAAGCCAGCATATTATATAAATAGTGAAGAAAAGGCAAAAGCTTACAGCACCTGGTATTCCCAGGCGGTCTCCCATCCAAGTACTAAGCAGGCCCGACGCTGCTTAGCTTCCGAGATCAGACGAGATCGGGCGCTCTCAGCGCGGTATGGCCGTAAGCGAGGGCTGCTCCAAAAAGTGGGCTATTTAAAGATCAGCCTCCGTAAAAGCCAGCATATTATATAAATAGTGAAGAAAAGGCAAAAGCTTACAGCACCTGGTATTCCCAGGCGGTCTCCCATCCAAGTGTAACAATCGGCCTTATCAGCCGAGTTACAAGACTAAAATGGGATCAGATTTAACTGTGAGAGATGACTAGTGGTTAAAAGAATGAGACATAAAAGAAGATTGGTTTAAATAGATTTGGTTTATTTACAAGGTTCACATAAAAGACTTTAAAACAACACGATAAAACGAGGTAAACGCTGTTAAAAGAATACAGTTCATTTGTCCATACCCTAAAAACAGTCCAAGAATCCCAGTGTGTTGATAAGTCCAATGTGAGTGTCCACCGGTGTATATACAATCCACAGAAAGTGTAATCCAAAGTTTGCAGGTGGTGAATGGAAAGGTGAGCTCTAAAATTAGCAACTCCTCAATCCAACAGTTTGGTGACTGTCCTTTGTTTGTCATGCTGCTCTCTTATACAGTTGTACTTCCTGCTTCCTGTCATGTGTCTAGTCACATGGCAGGCCAACCATCCATTTTTTAAAGACACACACTCACTTAAAATGTTAAGAGTAATAAAATGGCCTAAAAAACATGTAAAACACTTAAAACTCTATAATACATTTAAATGATTGTAATAAATAGAGCGGTAAAACACGTCTTTCTAAAAGCCAGCATATTATATAAATAGTGAAGAAAAGGCAAAAGCTTACAGCACCTGGTATTCCCAGGCGGTCTCCCATCCAAGTACTAAGCAGGCCCGACGCTGCTTAGCTTCCGAGATCAGACGAGATCGGGCGCTCTCAGCGCGGTATGGCCGTAAGCGAGGGCTGCTCCAAAAAGTGGGCTATTTAAAGATCAGCCTCCGTAAAAGCCAGCATATTATATAAATAGTGAAGAAAAGGCAAAAGCTTACAGCACCTGGTAATCCCAGGCGGTCTCCCATCCAAGTGTAACAATCGGCCTTATCAGCCGAGTTACAAGACTAAAATGGGGTCAGATTTAACTGTGAGAGATGACTAGTGGTTAAAAGAATGAGACATAAAAGAAGATTGGTTTAAATAGATTTGGTTTATTTTAGGGCTGTCAAAATTAACGCGTTAATCGCGCGTTAACGCAAATTCATTTTAACGGCACTAATTTTATTAACGCGCGATTAACGCAGCGCGCTTTTCTGTTTGACCCACTACCTAGCCCATAGTTAAAGAAATGGATGCAGTGCTGCCAACCTAGCAAAAAGTGTCTAGCAACAATACATAAACACATAATTGGACAAACCTAATATAGTTTCTGAGGCTCTTCGGTTTTGCTGAACGTGCGCGAGGTCTCCCAATGAATGCGCGCGCACCTCCCTCTCTTCATATCTGCGTCTGCTCTGTTCAGCGAGCGGCAGTGGAGCAGCGCTTTCAGTTAAAACAGATGTTATGTTCATTCCAGTGCTTGAAGTGGGCCGGTACGCAGGTACTTCTGTATTTTATCCTTTTGCGTACACCGGCACTTCTGCCATATTTAATGAATGCAAGCGGAGTCGGGCTACGTTAGGATTGTTGCTGTGGGGTTGATGCGTAAAGCCACATACGAGTATGCACGCGAAAACGGCGTATTAAATGCACGTCAAACCCATGCATAATTGCATATCATATGTACGCCAAAGTTAATTTCAGCTTGTTAATAGCACGCCAAATAGAAACAGAAAGTCGTGCTAGTGCGCATTTGCATTTGCATGAGACCAGGCTCTCCAATCAGTACATTATAACCAAAACAATACATTTAAACATAAAAGAAGCAGGTTTTTGGGATCACATAACTTTAAATGGCTAAACTCCTAAAAAGTCAAAGGATCCTGAAGGCATTCAAACAGGAAGTTAAAAACAACGATAATAATGCAGGGAATAGTGACTTATGTCCAGATGCCGGTAAATGATTCTTTTCAGTGATTGAATCATGATCATAATTCAGGATTTTTTTTTCAGTTATTATTTCATATTACTTTGGTTGTCTGATAACAGAAATATTACATCAAAACAATGGAAACAGTTTTGTTGAGAACTTGGCTGCATCAAATGACAGTATGTGGGCACAGAGAGGCAAACAAATGTAATAATAAATGTAGATTTTGCATGTTCAGAAGAAGTGAGCTGCCCTGTCCTGCAAATAATGTAAACAGGCTTGTGTAAGTAAATTGCTCAGTGCAAAGAAAGAGAAGTAATGGGAACCTGGTGTTTCTATGTTCTTTTTTCATGTGTCTAATAGACATGAACAAGTTATTTGAAAAACATCTATGACATTTGAAACAAGTTAGTCTTCATGTCCAGTATGGTTTCACTGATAATAAACACATATTTGCTTAAAGCATCCATGCCAATGTTGATTAGAGTATTAAAAACTTTAAAAAGTGTTAATTTAAGGTACATTTAGAACAGATAAAAATGTGCGATTAATCGCGAGTTAACTCAAGACAACCATGCGATTAATCGCGATTAAAAAATTTAATCGATTGACAGCCCTAGTTTATTTACAAGGTTCACATAAAAGACTTTAAAACAACACGAGAAAACGAGGTAAACGCTGTTAAAAGAATACAGTTCATTTGTCCATACCCTAAAAACAGTCCAAGAATCCCAGTGTGTTGATAAGTCCAATGTGAGTGTCCACCGGTGTATATACAATCCACAGAAAGTGTAATCCAAAGTTTGCAGGTGGTGAATGGAAAGGTGAGCTCTAAAATTAGCAACTCCTCAATCCAACAGTTTGGTGACTGTCCTTTGTTTGTCATGCTGCTCTCTTATACAGTTGTACTTCCTGCTTCCTGTCATGTGTCTAGTCACATGGCAGGCCAACCATCCATTTTTTAAAGACACACACTCACTTAAAATGTTAAGAGTAATAAAATGGCCTAAAAAACATGTAAAACACTTAAAACTCTATAATACATTTAAATGATTGTAATAAATAGAGCGGTAAAACACGTCTTTCTAAAAGCCAGCATATTATATAAATAGTGAAGAAAAGGCAAAAGCTTACAGCACCTGGTATTCCCAGGCGGTCTCCCATCCAAGTACTAAGCAGGCCCGACGCTGCTTAGCTTCCGAGATCAGACGAGATCGGGCGCTCTCAGCGCGGTATGGCCGTAAGCGAGGGCTGCTCCAAAAAGTGGGCTATTTAAAGATCAGCCTCCGTAAAAGCCAGCATATTATATAAATAGTGAAGAAAAGGCAAAAGCTTACAGCACCTGGTATTCCCAGGCGGTCTCCCATCCAAGTACTAAGCAGGCCCGACGCTGCTTAGCTTCCGAGATCAGACGAGATCGGGCGCTCTCAGCGCGGTATGGCCGTAAGCGAGGGCTGCTCCAAAAAGTGGGCTATTTAAAGATCAGCCTCCGTAAAAGCCAGCATATTATATAAATAGTGAAGAAAAGGCAAAAGCTTACAGCACCTGGTATTCCCAGGCGGTCTCCCATCCAAGTGTAACAATCGGCCTTATCAGCCGAGTTACAAGACTAAAATGGGATCAGATTTAACTGTGAGAGATGACTAGTGGTTAAAAGAATGAGACATAAAAGAAGATTGGTTTAAATAGATTTGGTTTATTTACAAGGTTCACATAAAAGACTTTAAAACAACACGATAAAACGAGGTAAACGCTGTTAAAAGAATACAGTTCATTTGTCCATACCCTAAAAACAGTCCAAGAATCCCAGTGTGTTGATAAGTCCAATGTGAGTGTCCACCGGTGTATATACAATCCACAGAAAGTGTAATCCAAAGTTTGCAGGTGGTGAATGGAAAGGTGAGCTCTAAAATTAGCAACTCCTCAATCCAACAGTTTGGTGACTGTCCTTTGTTTGTCATGCTGCTCTCTTATACAGTTGTACTTCCTGCTTCCTGTCATGTGTCTAGTCACATGGCAGGCCAACCATCCATTTTTTAAAGACACACACTCACTTAAAATGTTAAGAGTAATAAAATGGCCTAAAAAACATGTAAAACACTTAAAACTCTATAATACATTTAAATGATTGTAATAAATAGAGCGGTAAAACACGTCTTTCTAAAAGCCAGCATATTATATAAATAGTGAAGAAAAGGCAAAAGCTTACAGCACCTGGTATTCCCAGGCGGTCTCCCATCCAAGTACTAAGCAGGCCCGACGCTGCTTAGCTTCCGAGATCAGACGAGATCGGGCGCTCTCAGCGCGGTATGGCCGTAAGCGAGGGCTGCTCCAAAAAGTGGGCTATTTAAAGATCAGCCTCCGTAAAAGCCAGCATATTATATAAATAGTGAAGAAAAGGCAAAAGCTTACAGCACCTGGTATTCCCAGGCGGTCTCCCATCCAAGTGTAACAATCGGCCTTATCAGCCGAGTTACAAGACTAAAATGGGATCAGATTTAACTGTGAGAGATGACTAGTGGTTAAAAGAATGAGACATAAAAGAAGATTGGTTTAAATAGATTTGGTTTATTTACAAGGTTCACATAAAAGACTTTAAAACAACACGATAAAACGAGGTAAACGCTGTTAAAAGAATACAGTTCATTTGTCCATACCCTAAAAACAGTCCAAGAATCCCAGTGTGTTGATAAGTCCAATGTGAGTGTCCACCGGTGTATATACAATCCACAGAAAGTGTAATCCAAAGTTTGCAGGTGGTGAATGGAAAGGTGAGCTCTAAAATTAGCAACTCCTCAATCCAACAGTTTGGTGACTGTCCTTTGTTTGTCATGCTGCTCTCTTATACAGTTGTACTTCCTGCTTCCTGTCATGTGTCTAGTCACATGGCAGGCCAACCATCCATTTTTTAAAGACACACACTCACTTAAAATGTTAAGAGTAATAAAATGGCCTAAAAAACATGTAAAACACTTAAAACTCTATAATACATTTAAATGATTGTAATAAATAGAGCGGTAAAACACGTCTTTCTAAAAGCCAGCATATTATATAAATAGTGAAGAAAAGGCAAAAGCTTACAGCACCTGGTATTCCCAGGCGGTCTCCCATCCAAGTACTAAGCAGGCCCGACGCTGCTTAGCTTCCGAGATCAGACGAGATCGGGCGCTCTCAGCGCGGTATGGCCGTAAGCGAGGGCTGCTCCAAAAAGTGGGCTATTTAAAGATCAGCCTCCGTAAAAGCCAGCATATTATATAAATAGTGAAGAAAAGGCAAAAGCTTACAGCACCTGGTATTCCCAGGCGGTCTCCCATCCAAGTGTAACAATCGGCCTTATCAGCCGAGTTACAAGACTAAAATGGGATCAGATTTAACTGTGAGAGATGACTAGTGGTTAAAAGAATGAGACATAAAAGAAGATTGGTTTAAATAGATTTGGTTTATTTACAAGGTTCACATAAAAGACTTTAAAACAACACGATAAAACGAGGTAAACGCTGTTAAAAGAATACAGTTCATTTGTCCATACCCTAAAAACAGTCCAAGAATCCCAGTGTGTTGATAAGTCCAATGTGAGTGTCCACCGGTGTATATACAATCCACAGAAAGTGTAATCCAAAGTTTGCAGGTGGTGAATGGAAAGGTGAGCTCTAAAATTAGCAACTCCTCAATCCAACAGTTTGGTGACTGTCCTTTGTTTGTCATGCTGCTCTCTTATACAGTTGTACTTCCTGCTTCCTGTCATGTGTCTAGTCACATGGCAGGCCAACCATCCATTTTTTAAAGACACACACTCACTTAAAATGTTAAGAGTAATAAAATGGCCTAAAAAACATGTAAAACACTTAAAACTCTATAATACATTTAAATGATTGTAATAAATAGAGCGGTAAAACACGTCTTTCTAAAAGCCAGCATATTATATAAATAGTGAAGAAAAGGCAAAAGCTTACAGCACCTGGTATTCCCAGGCGGTCTCCCATCCAAGTACTAAGCAGGCCCGACGCTGCTTAGCTTCCGAGATCAGACGAGATCGGGCGCTCTCAGCGCGGTATGGCCGTAAGCGAGGGCTGCTCCAAAAAGTGGGCTATTTAAAGATCAGCCTCCGTAAAAGCCAGCATATTATATAAATAGTGAAGAAAAGGCAAAAGCTTACAGCACCTGGTATTCCCAGGCGGTCTCCCATCCAAGTGTAACAATCGGCCTTATCAGCCGAGTTACAAGACTAAAATGGGGTCAGATTTAACTGTGAGAGATGACTAGTGGTTAAAAGAATGAGACATAAAAGAAGATTGGTTTAAATAGATTTGGTTTATTTACAAGGTTCACATAAAAGACTTTAAAACAACACGATAAAACGAGGTAAACGCTGTTAAAAGAATACAGTTCATTTGTCCATACCCTAAAAACAGTCCAAGAATCCCAGTGTGTTGATAAGTCCAATGTGAGTGTCCACCGGTGTATATACAATCCACAGAAAGTGTAATCCAAAGTTTGCAGGTGGTGAATGGAAAGGTGAGCTCTAAAATTAGCAACTCCTCAATCCAACAGTTTGGTGACTGTCCTTTGTTTGTCATGCTGCTCTCTTATACAGTTGTACTTCCTGCTTCCTGTCATGTGTCTAGTCACATGGCAGGCCAACCATCCATTTTTTAAAGACACACACTCACTTAAAATGTTAAGAGTAATAAAATGGCCTAAAAAACATGTAAAACACTTAAAACTCTATAATACATTTAAATGATTGTAATAAATAGAGCGGTAAAACACGTCTTTCTAAAAGCCAGCATATTATATAAATAGTGAAGAAAAGGCAAAAGCTTACAGCACCTGGTATTCCCAGGCGGTCTCCCATCCAAGTACTAAGCAGGCCCGACGCTGCTTAGCTTCCGAGATCAGACGAGATCGGGCGCTCTCAGCGCGGTATGGCCGTAAGCGAGGGCTGCTCCAAAAAGTGGGCTATTTAAAGATCAGCCTCCGTAAAAGCCAGCATATTATATAAATAGTGAAGAAAAGGCAAAAGCTTACAGCACCTGGTATTCCCAGGCGGTCTCCCATCCAAGTGTAACAATCGGCCTTATCAGCCGAGTTACAAGACTAAAATGGGATCAGATTTAACTGTGAGAGATGACTAGTGGTTAAAAGAATGAGACATAAAAGAAGATTGGTTTAAATAGATTTGGTTTATTTACAAGGTTCACATAAAAGACTTTAAAACAACACGATAAAACGAGGTAAACGCTGTTAAAAGAATACAGTTCATTTGTCCATACCCTAAAAACAGTCCAAGAATCCCAGTGTGTTGATAAGTCCAATGTGAGTGTCCACCGGTGTATATACAATCCACAGAAAGTGTAATCCAAAGTTTGCAGGTGGTGAATGGAAAGGTGAGCTCTAAAATTAGCAACTCCTCAATCCAACAGTTTGGTGACTGTCCTTTGTTTGTCATGCTGCTCTCTTATACAGTTGTACTTCCTGCTTCCTGTCATGTGTCTAGTCACATGGCAGGCCAACCATCCATTTTTTAAAGACACACACTCACTTAAAATGTTAAGAGTAATAAAATGGCCTAAAAAACATGTAAAACACTTAAAACTCTATAATACATTTAAATGATTGTAATAAATAGAGCGGTAAAACACGTCTTTCTAAAAGCCAGCATATTATATAAATAGTGAAGAAAAGGCAAAAGCTTACAGCACCTGGTATTCCCAGGCGGTCTCCCATCCAAGTACTAAGCAGGCCCGACGCTGCTTAGCTTCCGAGATCAGACGAGATCGGGCGCTCTCAGCGCGGTATGGCCGTAAGCGAGGGCTGCTCCAAAAAGTGGGCTATTTAAAGATCAGCCTCCGTAAAAGCCAGCATATTATATAAATAGTGAAGAAAAGGCAAAAGCTTACAGCACCTGGTATTCCCAGGCGGTCTCCCATCCAAGTGTAACAATCGGCCTTATCAGCCGAGTTACAAGACTAAAATGGGGTCAGATTTAACTGTGAGAGATGACTAGTGGTTAAAAGAATGAGACATAAAAGAAGATTGGTTTAAATAGATTTGGTTTATTTACAAGGTTCACATAAAAGACTTTAAAACAACACGATAAAACGAGGTAAACGCTGTTAAAAGAATACAGTTCATTTGTCCATACCCTAAAAACAGTCCAAGAATCCCAGTGTGTTGATAAGTCCAATGTGAGTGTCCACCGGTGTATATACAATCCACAGAAAGTGTAATCCAAAGTTTGCAGGTGGTGAATGGAAAGGTGAGCTCTAAAATTAGCAACTCCTCAATCCAACAGTTTGGTGACTGTCCTTTGTTTGTCATGCTGCTCTCTTATACAGTTGTACTTCCTGCTTCCTGTCATGTGTCTAGTCACATGGCAGGCCAACCATCCATTTTTTAAAGACACACACTCACTTAAAATGTTAAGAGTAATAAAATGGCCTAAAAAACATGTAAAACACTTAAAACTCTATAATACATTTAAATGATTGTAATAAATAGAGCGGTAAAACACGTCTTTCTAAAAGCCAGCATATTATATAAATAGTGAAGAAAAGGCAAAAGCTTACAGCACCTGGTATTCCCAGGCGGTCTCCCATCCAAGTACTAAGCAGGCCCGACGCTGCTTAGCTTCCGAGATCAGACGAGATCGGGCGCTCTCAGCGCGGTATGGCCGTAAGCGAGGGCTGCTCCAAAAAGTGGGCTATTTAAAGATCAGCCTCCGTAAAAGCCAGCATATTATATAAATAGTGAAGAAAAGGCAAAAGCTTACAGCACCTGGTATTCCCAGGCGGTCTCCCATCCAAGTACTAAGCAGGCCCGACGCTGCTTAGCTTCCGAGATCAGACGAGATCGGGCGCTCTCAGCGCGGTATGGCCGTAAGCGAGGGCTGCTCCAAAAAGTGGGCTATTTAAAGATCAGCCTCCGTAAAAGCCAGCATATTATATAAATAGTGAAGAAAAGGCAAAAGCTTACAGCACCTGGTATTCCCAGGCGGTCTCCCATCCAAGTGTAACAATCGGCCTTATCAGCCGAGTTACAAGACTAAAATGGGATCAGATTTAACTGTGAGAGATGACTAGTGGTTAAAAGAATGAGACATAAAAGAAGATTGGTTTAAATAGATTTGGTTTATTTACAAGGTTCACATAAAAGACTTTAAAACAACACGATAAAACGAGGTAAACGCTGTTAAAAGAATACAGTTCATTTGTCCATACCCTAAAAACAGTCCAAGAATCCCAGTGTGTTGATAAGTCCAATGTGAGTGTCCACCGGTGTATATACAATCCACAGAAAGTGTAATCCAAAGTTTGCAGGTGGTGAATGGAAAGGTGAGCTCTAAAATTAGCAACTCCTCAATCCAACAGTTTGGTGACTGTCCTTTGTTTGTCATGCTGCTCTCTTATACAGTTGTACTTCCTGCTTCCTGTCATGTGTCTAGTCACATGGCAGGCCAACCATCCATTTTTTAAAGACACACACTCACTTAAAATGTTAAGAGTAATAAAATGGCCTAAAAAACATGTAAAACACTTAAAACTCTATAATACATTTAAATGATTGTAATAAATAGAGCGGTAAAACACGTCTTTCTAAAAGCCAGCATATTATATAAATAGTGAAGAAAAGGCAAAAGCTTACAGCACCTGGTATTCCCAGGCGGTCTCCCATCCAAGTACTAAGCAGGCCCGACGCTGCTTAGCTTCCGAGATCAGACGAGATCGGGCGCTCTCAGCGCGGTATGGCCGTAAGCGAGGGCTGCTCCAAAAAGTGGGCTATTTAAAGATCAGCCTCCGTAAAAGCCAGCATATTATATAAATAGTGAAGAAAAGGCAAAAGCTTACAGCACCTGGTATTCCCAGGCGGTCTCCCATCCAAGTGTAACAATCGGCCTTATCAGCCGAGTTACAAGACTAAAATGGGATCAGATTTAACTGTGAGAGATGACTAGTGGTTAAAAGAATGAGACATAAAAGAAGATTGGTTTAAATAGATTTGGTTTATTTACAAGGTTCACATAAAAGACTTTAAAACAACACGATAAAACGAGGTAAACGCTGTTAAAAGAATACAGTTCATTTGTCCATACCCTAAAAACAGTCCAAGAATCCCAGTGTGTTGATAAGTCCAATGTGAGTGTCCACCGGTGTATATACAATCCACAGAAAGTGTAATCCAAAGTTTGCAGGTGGTGAATGGAAAGGTGAGCTCTAAAATTAGCAACTCCTCAATCCAACAGTTTGGTGACTGTCCTTTGTTTGTCATGCTGCTCTCTTATACAGTTGTACTTCCTGCTTCCTGTCATGTGTCTAGTCACATGGCAGGCCAACCATCCATTTTTTAAAGACACACACTCACTTAAAATGTTAAGAGTAATAAAATGGCCTAAAAAACATGTAAAACACTTAAAACTCTATAATACATTTAAATGATTGTAATAAATAGAGCGGTAAAACACGTCTTTCTAAAAGCCAGCATATTATATAAATAGTGAAGAAAAGGCAAAAGCTTACAGCACCTGGTATTCCCAGGCGGTCTCCCATCCAAGTACTAAGCAGGCCCGACGCTGCTTAGCTTCCGAGATCAGACGAGATCGGGCGCTCTCAGCGCGGTATGGCCGTAAGCGAGGGCTGCTCCAAAAAGTGGGCTATTTAAAGATCAGCCTCCGTAAAAGCCAGCATATTATATAAATAGTGAAGAAAAGGCAAAAGCTTACAGCACCTGGTATTCCCAGGCGGTCTCCCATCCAAGTACTAAGCAGGTCCGACGCTGCTTAGCTTCCGAGATCAGACGAGATCGGGCGCTCTCAGCGCGGTATGGCCGTAAGCGAGGGCTGCTCCAAAAAGTGGGCTATTTAAAGATCAGCCTCCGTAAAAGCCAGCATATTATATAAATAGTGAAGAAAAGGCAAAAGCTTACAGCACCTGGTATTCCCAGGCGGTCTCCCATCCAAGTGTAACAATCGGCCTTATCAGCCGAGTTACAAGACTAAAATGGGGTCAGATTTAACTGTGAGAGATGACTAGTGGTTAAAAGAATGAGACATAAAAGAAGATTGGTTTAAATAGATTTGGTTTATTTACAAGGTTCACATAAAAGACTTTAAAACAACACGATAAAACGAGGTAAATGCTGTTAAAAGAATACAATTCATTTGTCCATACCCTAAAAACAGTCCAAGAATCCCAGTGTGTTGATAAGTCCAATGTGAGTGTCCACCGGTGTATATACAATCCACAGAAAGTGTAATCCAAAGTTTGCAGGTGGTGAATGGAAAGGTGAGCTCTAAAATTAGCAACTCCTCAATCCAACAGTTTGGTGACTGTCCTTTGTTTGTCATGCTGCTCTCTTATACAGTTGTACTTCCTGCTTCCTGTCATGTGTCTAGTCACATGGCAGGCCAACCATCCATTTTTTAAAGACACACACTCACTTAAAATGTTAAGAGCAATAAAATGGCCTAAAAAACATGTAAAACACTTAAAACTCTATAATACATTTAAATGATTGTAATAAATAGAGCGGTAAAACACGTCTTTCTAAAAGCCAGCATATTATATAAATAGTGAAGAAAAGGCAAAAGCTTACAGCACCTGGTATTCCCAGGCGGTCTCCCATCCAAGTACTAAGCAGGCCCGACGCTGCTTAGCTTCCGAGATCAGACGAGATCGGGCGCTCTCAGCGCGGTATGGCCGTAAGCGAGGGCTGCTCCAAAAAGTGGGCTATTTAAAGATCAGCCTCCGTAAAAGCCAGCATATTATATAAATAGTGAAGAAAAGGCAAAAGCTTACAGCACCTGGTAATCCCAGGCGGTCTCCCATCCAAGTGTAACAATCGGCCTTATCAGCCGAGTTACAAGACTAAAATGGGGTCAGATTTAACTGTGAGAGATGACTAGTGGTTAAAAGAATGAGACATAAAAGAAGATTGGTTTAAATAGATTTGGTTTATTTTAGGGCTGTCAAAATTAACGCGTTAATCGCGCGTTAACGCAAATTCATTTTAACGGCACTAATTTTATTAACGCGCGATTAACGCAGCGCGCTTTTCTGTTTGACCCACTACCTAGCCCATAGTTAAAGAAATGGATGCAGTGCTGCCAACCTAGCAAAAAGTGTCTAGCAACAATACATAAACACATAATTGGACAAACCTAATATAGTTTCTGAGGCTCTTCGGTTTTGCTGAACGTGCGCGAGGTCTCCCAATGAATGCGCGCGCACCTCCCTCTCTTCATATCTGCGTCTGCTCTGTTCAGCGAGCGGCAGTGGAGCAGCGCTTTCAGTTAAAACAGATGTTATGTTCATTCCAGTGCTTGAAGTGGGCCGGTACGCAGGTACTTCTGTATTTTATCCTTTTGCGTACACCGGCACTTCTGCCATATTTAATGAATGCAAGCGGAGTCGGGCTACGTTAGGATTGTTGCTGTGGGGTTGATGCGTAAAGCCACATACGAGTATGCACGCGAAAACGGCGTATTAAATGCACGTCAAACCCATGCATAATTGCATATCATATGTACGCCAAAGTTAATTTCAGCTTGTTAATAGCACGCCAAATAGAAACAGAAAGTCGTGCTAGTGCGCATTTGCATTTGCATGAGACCAGGCTCTCCAATCAGTACATTATAACCAAAACAATACATTTAAACATAAAAGAAGCAGGTTTTTGGGATCACATAACTTTAAATGGCTAAACTCCTAAAAAGTCAAAGGATCCTGAAGGCATTCAAACAGGAAGTTAAAAACAACGATAATAATGCAGGGAATAGTGACTTATGTCCAGATGCCGGTAAATGATTCTTTTCAGTGATTGAATCATGATCATAATTCAGGATTTTTTTTTCAGTTATTATTTCATATTACTTTGGTTGTCTGATAACAGAAATATTACATCAAAACAATGGAAACAGTTTTGTTGAGAACTTGGCTGCATCAAATGACAGTATGTGGGCACAGAGAGGCAAACAAATGTAATAATAAATGTAGATTTTGCATGTTCAGAAGAAGTGAGCTGCCCTGTCCTGCAAATAATGTAAACAGGCTTGTGTAAGTAAATTGCTCAGTGCAAAGAAAGAGAAGTAATGGGAACCTGGTGTTTCTATGTTCTTTTTTCATGTGTCTAATAGACATGAACAAGTTATTTGAAAAACATCTATGACATTTGAAACAAGTTAGTCTTCATGTCCAGTATGGTTTCACTGATAATAAACACATATTTGCTTAAAGCATCCATGCCAATGTTGATTAGAGTATTAAAAACTTTAAAAAGTGTTAATTTAAGGTACATTTAGAACAGATAAAAATGTGCGATTAATCGCGAGTTAACTCAAGACAACCATGCGATTAATCGCGATTAAAAAATTTAATCGATTGACAGCCCTAGTTTATTTACAAGGTTCACATAAAAGACTTTAAAACAACACGATAAAACGAGGTAAACGCTGTTAAAAGAATACAGTTCATTTGTCCATACCCTAAAAACAGTCCAAGAATCCCAGTGTGTTGATAAGTCCAATGTGAGTGTCCACCGGTGTATATACAATCCACAGAAAGTGTAATCCAAAGTTTGCAGGTGGTGAATGGAAAGGTGAGCTCTAAAATTAGCAACTCCTCAATCCAACAGTTTGGTGACTGTCCTTTGTTTGTCATGCTGCTCTCTTATACAGTTGTACTTCCTGCTTCCTGTCATGTGTCTAGTCACATGGCAGGCCAACCATCCATTTTTTAAAGACACACACTCACTTAAAATGTTAAGAGTAATAAAATGGCCTAAAAAACATGTAAAACACTTAAAACTCTATAATACATTTAAATGATTGTAATAAATAGAGCGGTAAAACACGTCTTTCTAAAAGCCAGCATATTATATAAATAGTGAAGAAAAGGCAAAAGCTTACAGCACCTGGTATTCCCAGGCGGTCTCCCATCCAAGTACTAAGCAGGCCCGACGCTGCTTAGCTTCCGAGATCAGACGAGATCGGGCGCTCTCAGCGCGGTATGGCCGTAAGCGAGGGCTGCTCCAAAAAGTGGGCTATTTAAAGATCAGCCTCCGTAAAAGCCAGCATATTATATAAATAGTGAAGAAAAGGCAAAAGCTTACAGCACCTGGTATTCCCAGGCGGTCTCCCATCCAAGTACTAAGCAGGCCCGACGCTGCTTAGCTTCCGAGATCAGACGAGATCGGGCGCTCTCAGCGCGGTATGGCCGTAAGCGAGGGCTGCTCCAAAAAGTGGGCTATTTAAAGATCAGCCTCCGTAAAAGCCAGCATATTATATAAATAGTGAAGAAAAGGCAAAAGCTTACAGCACCTGGTATTCCCAGGCGGTCTCCCATCCAAGTGTAACAATCGGCCTTATCAGCCGAGTTACAAGACTAAAATGGGATCAGATTTAACTGTGAGAGATGACTAGTGGTTAAAAGAATGAGACATAAAAGAAGATTGGTTTAAATAGATTTGGTTTATTTACAAGGTTCACATAAAAGACTTTAAAACAACACGATAAAACGAGGTAAACGCTGTTAAAAGAATACAGTTCATTTGTCCATACCCTAAAAACAGTCCAAGAATCCCAGTGTGTTGATAAGTCCAATGTGAGTGTCCACCGGTGTATATACAATCCACAGAAAGTGTAATCCAAAGTTTGCAGGTGGTGAATGGAAAGGTGAGCTCTAAAATTAGCAACTCCTCAATCCAACAGTTTGGTGACTGTCCTTTGTTTGTCATGCTGCTCTCTTATACAGTTGTACTTCCTGCTTCCTGTCATGTGTCTAGTCACATGGCAGGCCAACCATCCATTTTTTAAAGACACACACTCACTTAAAATGTTAAGAGTAATAAAATGGCCTAAAAAACATGTAAAACACTTAAAACTCTATAATACATTTAAATGATTGTAATAAATAGAGCGGTAAAACACGTCTTTCTAAAAGCCAGCATATTATATAAATAGTGAAGAAAAGGCAAAAGCTTACAGCACCTGGTATTCCCAGGCGGTCTCCCATCCAAGTACTAAGCAGGCCCGACGCTGCTTAGCTTCCGAGATCAGACGAGATCGGGCGCTCTCAGCGCGGTATGGCCGTAAGCGAGGGCTGCTCCAAAAAGTGGGCTATTTAAAGATCAGCCTCCGTAAAAGCCAGCATATTATATAAATAGTGAAGAAAAGGCAAAAGCTTACAGCACCTGGTATTCCCAGGCGGTCTCCCATCCAAGTGTAACAATCGGCCTTATCAGCCGAGTTACAAGACTAAAATGGGATCAGATTTAACTGTGAGAGATGACTAGTGGTTAAAAGAATGAGACATAAAAGAAGATTGGTTTAAATAGATTTGGTTTATTTACAAGGTTCACATAAAAGACTTTAAAACAACACGATAAAACGAGGTAAACACTGTTAAAAGAATACAGTTCATTTGTCCATACCCTAAAAACAGTCCAAGAATCCCAGTGTGTTGATAAGTCCAATGTGAGTGTCCACCGGTGTATATACAATCCACAGAAAGTGTAATCCAAAGTTTGCAGGTGGTGAATGGAAAGGTGAGCTCTAAAATTAGCAACTCCTCAATCCAACAGTTTGGTGACTGTCCTTTGTTTGTCATGCTGCTCTCTTATACAGTTGTACTTCCTGCTTCCTGTCATGTGTCTAGTCACATGGCAGGCCAACCATCCATTTTTTAAAGACACACACTCACTTAAAATGTTAAGAGTAATAAAATGGCCTAAAAAACATGTAAAACACTTAAAACTCTATAATACATTTAAATGATTGTAATAAATAGAGCGGTAAAACACGTCTTTCTAAAAGCCAGCATATTATATAAATAGTGAAGAAAAGGCAAAAGCTTACAGCACCTGGTATTCCCAGGCGGTCTCCCATCCAAGTACTAAGCAGGCCCGACGCTGCTTAGCTTCCGAGATCAGACGAGATCGGGCGCTCTCAGCGCGGTATGGCCGTAAGCGAGGGCTGCTCCAAAAAGTGGGCTATTTAAAGATCAGCCTCCGTAAAAGCCAGCATATTATATAAATAGTGAAGAAAAGGCAAAAGCTTACAGCACCTGGTATTCCCAGGCGGTCTCCCATCCAAGTACTAAGCAGGCCCGACGCTGCTTAGCTTCCGAGATCAGACGAGATCGGGCGCTCTCAGCGCGGTATGGCCGTAAGCGAGGGCTGCTCCAAAAAGTGGGCTATTTAAAGATCAGCCTCCGTAAAAGCCAGCATATTATATAAATAGTGAAGAAAAGGCAAAAGCTTACAGCACCTGGTATTCCCAGGCGGTCTCCCATCCAAGTGTAACAATCGGCCTTATCAGCCGAGTTACAAGACTAAAATGGGATCAGATTTAACTGTGAGAGATGACTAGTGGTTAAAAGAATGAGACATAAAAGAAGATTGGTTTAAATAGATTTGGTTTATTTACAAGGTTCACATAAAAGACTTTAAAACAACACGATAAAACGAGGTAAACGCTGTTAAAAGAATACAGTTCATTTGTCCATACCCTAAAAACAGTCCAAGAATCCCAGTGTGTTGATAAGTCCAATGTGAGTGTCCACCGGTGTATATACAATCCACAGAAAGTGTAATCCAAAGTTTGCAGGTGGTGAATGGAAAGGTGAGCTCTAAAATTAGCAACTCCTCAATCCAACAGTTTGGTGACTGTCCTTTGTTTGTCATGCTGCTCTCTTATACAGTTGTACTTCCTGCTTCCTGTCATGTGTCTAGTCACATGGCAGGCCAACCATCCATTTTTTAAAGACACACACTCACTTAAAATGTTAAGAGTAATAAAATGGCCTAAAAAACATGTAAAACACTTAAAACTCTATAATACATTTAAATGATTGTAATAAATAGAGCGGTAAAACACGTCTTTCTAAAAGCCAGCATATTATATAAATAGTGAAGAAAAGGCAAAAGCTTACAGCACCTGGTATTCCCAGGCGGTCTCCCATCCAAGTACTAAGCAGGCCCGACGCTGCTTAGCTTCCGAGATCAGACGAGATCGGGCGCTCTCAGCGCGGTATGGCCGTAAGCGAGGGCTGCTCCAAAAAGTGGGCTATTTAAAGATCAGCCTCCGTAAAAGCCAGCATATTATATAAATAGTGAAGAAAAGGCAAAAGCTTACAGCACCTGGTATTCCCAGGCGGTCTCCCATCCAAGTACTAAGCAGGTCCGACGCTGCTTAGCTTCCGAGATCAGACGAGATCGGGCGCTCTCAGCGCGGTATGGCCGTAAGCGAGGGCTGCTCCAAAAAGTGGGCTATTTAAAGATCAGCCTCCGTAAAAGCCAGCATATTATATAAATAGTGAAGAAAAGGCAAAAGCTTACAGCACCTGGTATTCCCAGGCGGTCTCCCATCCAAGTGTAACAATCGGCCTTATCAGCCGAGTTACAAGACTAAAATGGGGTCAGATTTAACTGTGAGAGATGACTAGTGGTTAAAAGAATGAGACATAAAAGAAGATTGGTTTAAATAGATTTGGTTTATTTACAAGGTTCACATAAAAGACTTTAAAACAACACGATAAAACGAGGTAAACGCTGTTAAAAGAATACAATTCATTTGTCCATACCCTAAAAACAGTCCAAGAATCCCAGTGTGTTGATAAGTCCAATGTGAGTGTCCACCGGTGTATATACAATCCACAGAAAGTGTAATCCAAAGTTTGCAGGTGGTGAATGGAAAGGTGAGCTCTAAAATTAGCAACTCCTCAATCCAACAGTTTGGTGACTGTCCTTTGTTTGTCATGCTGCTCTCTTATACAGTTGTACTTCCTGCTTCCTGTCATGTGTCTAGTCACATGGCAGGCCAACCATCCATTTTTTAAAGACACACACTCACTTAAAATGTTAAGAGCAATAAAATGGCCTAAAAAACATGTAAAACACTTAAAACTCTATAATACATTTAAATGATTGTAATAAATAGAGCGGTAAAACACGTCTTTCTAAAAGCCAGCATATTATATAAATAGTGAAGAAAAGGCAAAAGCTTACAGCACCTGGTATTCCCAGGCGGTCTCCCATCCAAGTACTAAGCAGGCCCGACGCTGCTTAGCTTCCGAGATCAGACGAGATCGGGCGCTCTCAGCGCGGTATGGCCGTAAGCGAGGGCTGCTCCAAAAAGTGGGCTATTTAAAGATCAGCCTCCGTAAAAGCCAGCATATTATATAAATAGTGAAGAAAAGGCAAAAGCTTACAGCACCTGGTAATCCCAGGCGGTCTCCCATCCAAGTGTAACAATCGGCCTTATCAGCCGAGTTACAAGACTAAAATGGGGTCAGATTTAACTGTGAGAGATGACTAGTGGTTAAAAGAATGAGACATAAAAGAAGATTGGTTTAAATAGATTTGGTTTATTTTAGGGCTGTCAAAATTAACGCGTTAATCGCGCGTTAACGCAAATTCATTTTAACGGCACTAATTTTATTAACGCGCGATTAACGCAGCGCGCTTTTCTGTTTGACCCACTACCTAGCCCATAGTTAAAGAAATGGATGCAGTGCTGCCAACCTAGCAAAAAGTGTCTAGCAACAATACATAAACACATAATTGGACAAACCTAATATAGTTTCTGAGGCTCTTCGGTTTTGCTGAACGTGCGCGAGGTCTCCCAATGAATGCGCGCGCACCTCCCTCTCTTCATATCTGCGTCTGCTCTGTTCAGCGAGCGGCAGTGGAGCAGCGCTTTCAGTTAAAACAGATGTTATGTTCATTCCAGTGCTTGAAGTGGGCCGGTACGCAGGTACTTCTGTATTTTATCCTTTTGCGTACACCGGCACTTCTGCCATATTTAATGAATGCAAGCGGAGTCGGGCTACGTTAGGATTGTTGCTGTGGGGTTGATGCGTAAAGCCACATACGAGTATGCACGCGAAAACGGCGTATTAAATGCACGTCAAACCCATGCATAATTGCATATCATATGTACGCCAAAGTTAATTTCAGCTTGTTAATAGCACGCCAAATAGAAACAGAAAGTCGTGCTAGTGCGCATTTGCATTTGCATGAGACCAGGCTCTCCAATCAGTACATTATAACCAAAACAATACATTTAAACATAAAAGAAGCAGGTTTTTGGGATCACATAACTTTAAATGGCTAAACTCCTAAAAAGTCAAAGGATCCTGAAGGCATTCAAACAGGAAGTTAAAAACAACGATAATAATGCAGGGAATAGTGACTTATGTCCAGATGCCGGTAAATGATTCTTTTCAGTGATTGAATCATGATCATAATTCAGGATTTTTTTTTCAGTTATTATTTCATATTACTTTGGTTGTCTGATAACAGAAATATTACATCAAAACAATGGAAACAGTTTTGTTGAGAACTTGGCTGCATCAAATGACAGTATGTGGGCACAGAGAGGCAAACAAATGTAATAATAAATGTAGATTTTGCATGTTCAGAAGAAGTGAGCTGCCCTGTCCTGCAAATAATGTAAACAGGCTTGTGTAAGTAAATTGCTCAGTGCAAAGAAAGAGAAGTAATGGGAACCTGGTGTTTCTATGTTCTTTTTTCATGTGTCTAATAGACATGAACAAGTTATTTGAAAAACATCTATGACATTTGAAACAAGTTAGTCTTCATGTCCAGTATGGTTTCACTGATAATAAACACATATTTGCTTAAAGCATCCATGCCAATGTTGATTAGAGTATTAAAAACTTTAAAAAGTGTTAATTTAAGGTACATTTAGAACAGATAAAAATGTGCGATTAATCGCGAGTTAACTCAAGACAACCATGCGATTAATCGCGATTAAAAAATTTAATCGATTGACAGCCCTAGTTTATTTACAAGGTTCACATAAAAGACTTTAAAACAACACGAGAAAACGAGGTAAACGCTGTTAAAAGAATACAGTTCATTTGTCCATACCCTAAAAACAGTCCAAGAATCCCAGTGTGTTGATAAGTCCAATGTGAGTGTCCACCGGTGTATATACAATCCACAGAAAGTGTAATCCAAAGTTTGCAGGTGGTGAATGGAAAGGTGAGCTCTAAAATTAGCAACTCCTCAATCCAACAGTTTGGTGACTGTCCTTTGTTTGTCATGCTGCTCTCTTATACAGTTGTACTTCCTGCTTCCTGTCATGTGTCTAGTCACATGGCAGGCCAACCATCCATTTTTTAAAGACACACACTCACTTAAAATGTTAAGAGTAATAAAATGGCCTAAAAAACATGTAAAACACTTAAAACTCTATAATACATTTAAATGATTGTAATAAATAGAGCGGTAAAACACGTCTTTCTAAAAGCCAGCATATTATATAAATAGTGAAGAAAAGGCAAAAGCTTACAGCACCTGGTATTCCCAGGCGGTCTCCCATCCAAGTACTAAGCAGGCCCGACGCTGCTTAGCTTCCGAGATCAGACGAGATCGGGCGCTCTCAGCGCGGTATGGCCGTAAGCGAGGGCTGCTCCAAAAAGTGGGCTATTTAAAGATCAGCCTCCGTAAAAGCCAGCATATTATATAAATAGTGAAGAAAAGGCAAAAGCTTACAGCACCTGGTATTCCCAGGCGGTCTCCCATCCAAGTACTAAGCAGGCCCGACGCTGCTTAGCTTCCGAGATCAGACGAGATCGGGCGCTCTCAGCGCGGTATGGCCGTAAGCGAGGGCTGCTCCAAAAAGTGGGCTATTTAAAGATCAGCCTCCGTAAAAGCCAGCATATTATATAAATAGTGAAGAAAAGGCAAAAGCTTACAGCACCTGGTATTCCCAGGCGGTCTCCCATCCAAGTGTAACAATCGGCCTTATCAGCCGAGTTACAAGACTAAAATGGGATCAGATTTAACTGTGAGAGATGACTAGTGGTTAAAAGAATGAGACATAAAAGAAGATTGGTTTAAATAGATTTGGTTTATTTACAAGGTTCACATAAAAGACTTTAAAACAACACGATAAAACGAGGTAAACGCTGTTAAAAGAATACAGTTCATTTGTCCATACCCTAAAAACAGTCCAAGAATCCCAGTGTGTTGATAAGTCCAATGTGAGTGTCCACCGGTGTATATACAATCCACAGAAAGTGTAATCCAAAGTTTGCAGGTGGTGAATGGAAAGGTGAGCTCTAAAATTAGCAACTCCTCAATCCAACAGTTTGGTGACTGTCCTTTGTTTGTCATGCTGCTCTCTTATACAGTTGTACTTCCTGCTTCCTGTCATGTGTCTAGTCACATGGCAGGCCAACCATCCATTTTTTAAAGACACACACTCACTTAAAATGTTAAGAGTAATAAAATGGCCTAAAAAACATGTAAAACACTTAAAACTCTATAATACATTTAAATGATTGTAATAAATAGAGCGGTAAAACACGTCTTTCTAAAAGCCAGCATATTATATAAATAGTGAAGAAAAGGCAAAAGCTTACAGCACCTGGTATTCCCAGGCGGTCTCCCATCCAAGTACTAAGCAGGCCCGACGCTGCTTAGCTTCCGAGATCAGACGAGATCGGGCGCTCTCAGCGCGGTATGGCCGTAAGCGAGGGCTGCTCCAAAAAGTGGGCTATTTAAAGATCAGCCTCCGTAAAAGCCAGCATATTATATAAATAGTGAAGAAAAGGCAAAAGCTTACAGCACCTGGTATTCCCAGGCGGTCTCCCATCCAAGTGTAACAATCGGCCTTATCAGCCGAGTTACAAGACTAAAATGGGATCAGATTTAACTGTGAGAGATGACTAGTGGTTAAAAGAATGAGACATAAAAGAAGATTGGTTTAAATAGATTTGGTTTATTTACAAGGTTCACATAAAAGACTTTAAAACAACACGATAAAACGAGGTAAACGCTGTTAAAAGAATACAGTTCATTTGTCCATACCCTAAAAACAGTCCAAGAATCCCAGTGTGTTGATAAGTCCAATGTGAGTGTCCACCGGTGTATATACAATCCACAGAAAGTGTAATCCAAAGTTTGCAGGTGGTGAATGGAAAGGTGAGCTCTAAAATTAGCAACTCCTCAATCCAACAGTTTGGTGACTGTCCTTTGTTTGTCATGCTGCTCTCTTATACAGTTGTACTTCCTGCTTCCTGTCATGTGTCTAGTCACATGGCAGGCCAACCATCCATTTTTTAAAGACACACACTCACTTAAAATGTTAAGAGTAATAAAATGGCCTAAAAAACATGTAAAACACTTAAAACTCTATAATACATTTAAATGATTGTAATAAATAGAGCGGTAAAACACGTCTTTCTAAAAGCCAGCATATTATATAAATAGTGAAGAAAAGGCAAAAGCTTACAGCACCTGGTATTCCCAGGCGGTCTCCCATCCAAGTACTAAGCAGGCCCGACGCTGCTTAGCTTCCGAGATCAGACGAGATCGGGCGCTCTCAGCGCGGTATGGCCGTAAGCGAGGGCTGCTCCAAAAAGTGGGCTATTTAAAGATCAGCCTCCGTAAAAGCCAGCATATTATATAAATAGTGAAGAAAAGGCAAAAGCTTACAGCACCTGGTATTCCCAGGCGGTCTCCCATCCAAGTACTAAGCAGGCCCGACGCTGCTTAGCTTCCGAGATCAGACGAGATCGGGCGCTCTCAGCGCGGTATGGCCGTAAGCGAGGGCTGCTCCAAAAAGTGGGCTATTTAAAGATCAGCCTCCGTAAAAGCCAGCATATTATATAAATAGTGAAGAAAAGGCAAAAGCTTACAGCACCTGGTATTCCCAGGCGGTCTCCCATCCAAGTGTAACAATCGGCCTTATCAGCCGAGTTACAAGACTAAAATGGGATCAGATTTAACTGTGAGAGATGACTAGTGGTTAAAAGAATGAGACATAAAAGAAGATTGGTTTAAATAGATTTGGTTTATTTACAAGGTTCACATAAAAGACTTTAAAACAACACGATAAAACGAGGTAAACGCTGTTAAAAGAATACAGTTCATTTGTCCATACCCTAAAAACAGTCCAAGAATCCCAGTGTGTTGATAAGTCCAATGTGAGTGTCCACCGGTGTATATACAATCCACAGAAAGTGTAATCCAAAGTTTGCAGGTGGTGAATGGAAAGGTGAGCTCTAAAATTAGCAACTCCTCAATCCAACAGTTTGGTGACTGTCCTTTGTTTGTCATGCTGCTCTCTTATACAGTTGTACTTCCTGCTTCCTGTCATGTGTCTAGTCACATGGCAGGCCAACCATCCATTTTTTAAAGACACACACTCACTTAAAATGTTAAGAGTAATAAAATGGCCTAAAAAACATGTAAAACACTTAAAACTCTATAATACATTTAAATGATTGTAATAAATAGAGCGGTAAAACACGTCTTTCTAAAAGCCAGCATATTATATAAATAGTGAAGAAAAGGCAAAAGCTTACAGCACCTGGTATTCCCAGGCGGTCTCCCATCCAAGTACTAAGCAGGCCCGACGCTGCTTAGCTTCCGAGATCAGACGAGATCGGGCGCTCTCAGCGCGGTATGGCCGTAAGCGAGGGCTGCTCCAAAAAGTGGGCTATTTAAAGATCAGCCTCCGTAAAAGCCAGCATATTATATAAATAGTGAAGAAAAGGCAAAAGCTTACAGCACCTGGTATTCCCAGGCGGTCTCCCATCCAAGTACTAAGCAGGTCCGACGCTGCTTAGCTTCCGAGATCAGACGAGATCGGGCGCTCTCAGCGCGGTATGGCCGTAAGCGAGGGCTGCTCCAAAAAGTGGGCTATTTAAAGATCAGCCTCCGTAAAAGCCAGCATATTATATAAATAGTGAAGAAAAGGCAAAAGCTTACAGCACCTGGTATTCCCAGGCGGTCTCCCATCCAAGTGTAACAATCGGCCTTATCAGCCGAGTTACAAGACTAAAATGGGGTCAGATTTAACTGTGAGAGATGACTAGTGGTTAAAAGAATGAGACATAAAAGAAGATTGGTTTAAATAGATTTGGTTTATTTACAAGGTTCACATAAAAGACTTTAAAACAACACGATAAAACGAGGTAAATGCTGTTAAAAGAATACAATTCATTTGTCCATACCCTAAAAACAGTCCAAGAATCCCAGTGTGTTGATAAGTCCAATGTGAGTGTCCACCGGTGTATATACAATCCACAGAAAGTGTAATCCAAAGTTTGCAGGTGGTGAATGGAAAGGTGAGCTCTAAAATTAGCAACTCCTCAATCCAACAGTTTGGTGACTGTCCTTTGTTTGTCATGCTGCTCTCTTATACAGTTGTACTTCCTGCTTCCTGTCATGTGTCTAGTCACATGGCAGGCCAACCATCCATTTTTTAAAGACACACACTCACTTAAAATGTTAAGAGCAATAAAATGGCCTAAAAAACATGTAAAACACTTAAAACTCTATAATACATTTAAATGATTGTAATAAATAGAGCGGTAAAACACGTCTTTCTAAAAGCCAGCATATTATATAAATAGTGAAGAAAAGGCAAAAGCTTACAGCACCTGGTATTCCCAGGCGGTCTCCCATCCAAGTACTAAGCAGGCCCGACGCTGCTTAGCTTCCGAGATCAGACGAGATCGGGCGCTCTCAGCGCGGTATGGCCGTAAGCGAGGGCTGCTCCAAAAAGTGGGCTATTTAAAGATCAGCCTCCGTAAAAGCCAGCATATTATATAAATAGTGAAGAAAAGGCAAAAGCTTACAGCACCTGGTAATCCCAGGCGGTCTCCCATCCAAGTGTAACAATCGGCCTTATCAGCCGAGTTACAAGACTAAAATGGGGTCAGATTTAACTGTGAGAGATGACTAGTGGTTAAAAGAATGAGACATAAAAGAAGATTGGTTTAAATAGATTTGGTTTATTTTAGGGCTGTCAAAATTAACGCGTTAATCGCGCGTTAACGCAAATTCATTTTAACGGCACTAATTTTATTAACGCGCGATTAACGCAGCGCGCTTTTCTGTTTGACCCACTACCTAGCCCATAGTTAAAGAAATGGATGCAGTGCTGCCAACCTAGCAAAAAGTGTCTAGCAACAATACATAAACACATAATTGGACAAACCTAATATAGTTTCTGAGGCTCTTCGGTTTTGCTGAACGTGCGCGAGGTCTCCCAATGAATGCGCGCGCACCTCCCTCTCTTCATATCTGCGTCTGCTCTGTTCAGCGAGCGGCAGTGGAGCAGCGCTTTCAGTTAAAACAGATGTTATGTTCATTCCAGTGCTTGAAGTGGGCCGGTACGCAGGTACTTCTGTATTTTATCCTTTTGCGTACACCGGCACTTCTGCCATATTTAATGAATGCAAGCGGAGTCGGGCTACGTTAGGATTGTTGCTGTGGGGTTGATGCGTAAAGCCACATACGAGTATGCACGCGAAAACGGCGTATTAAATGCACGTCAAACCCATGCATAATTGCATATCATATGTACGCCAAAGTTAATTTCAGCTTGTTAATAGCACGCCAAATAGAAACAGAAAGTCGTGCTAGTGCGCATTTGCATTTGCATGAGACCAGGCTCTCCAATCAGTACATTATAACCAAAACAATACATTTAAACATAAAAGAAGCAGGTTTTTGGGATCACATAACTTTAAATGGCTAAACTCCTAAAAAGTCAAAGGATCCTGAAGGCATTCAAACAGGAAGTTAAAAACAACGATAATAATGCAGGGAATAGTGACTTATGTCCAGATGCCGGTAAATGATTCTTTTCAGTGATTGAATCATGATCATAATTCAGGATTTTTTTTTCAGTTATTATTTCATATTACTTTGGTTGTCTGATAACAGAAATATTACATCAAAACAATGGAAACAGTTTTGTTGAGAACTTGGCTGCATCAAATGACAGTATGTGGGCACAGAGAGGCAAACAAATGTAATAATAAATGTAGATTTTGCATGTTCAGAAGAAGTGAGCTGCCCTGTCCTGCAAATAATGTAAACAGGCTTGTGTAAGTAAATTGCTCAGTGCAAAGAAAGAGAAGTAATGGGAACCTGGTGTTTCTATGTTCTTTTTTCATGTGTCTAATAGACATGAACAAGTTATTTGAAAAACATCTATGACATTTGAAACAAGTTAGTCTTCATGTCCAGTATGGTTTCACTGATAATAAACACATATTTGCTTAAAGCATCCATGCCAATGTTGATTAGAGTATTAAAAACTTTAAAAAGTGTTAATTTAAGGTACATTTAGAACAGATAAAAATGTGCGATTAATCGCGAGTTAACTCAAGACAACCATGCGATTAATCGCGATTAAAAAATTTAATCGATTGACAGCCCTAGTTTATTTACAAGGTTCACATAAAAGACTTTAAAACAACACGATAAAACGAGGTAAACGCTGTTAAAAGAATACAGTTCATTTGTCCATACCCTAAAAACAGTCCAAGAATCCCAGTGTGTTGATAAGTCCAATGTGAGTGTCCACCGGTGTATATACAATCCACAGAAAGTGTAATCCAAAGTTTGCAGGTGGTGAATGGAAAGGTGAGCTCTAAAATTAGCAACTCCTCAATCCAACAGTTTGGTGACTGTCCTTTGTTTGTCATGCTGCTCTCTTATACAGTTGTACTTCCTGCTTCCTGTCATGTGTCTAGTCACATGGCAGGCCAACCATCCATTTTTTAAAGACACACACTCACTTAAAATGTTAAGAGTAATAAAATGGCCTAAAAAACATGTAAAACACTTAAAACTCTATAATACATTTAAATGATTGTAATAAATAGAGCGGTAAAACACGTCTTTCTAAAAGCCAGCATATTATATAAATAGTGAAGAAAAGGCAAAAGCTTACAGCACCTGGTATTCCCAGGCGGTCTCCCATCCAAGTACTAAGCAGGCCCGACGCTGCTTAGCTTCCGAGATCAGACGAGATCGGGCGCTCTCAGCGCGGTATGGCCGTAAGCGAGGGCTGCTCCAAAAAGTGGGCTATTTAAAGATCAGCCTCCGTAAAAGCCAGCATATTATATAAATAGTGAAGAAAAGGCAAAAGCTTACAGCACCTGGTAATCCCAGGCGGTCTCCCATCCAAGTGTAACAATCGGCCTTATCAGCCGAGTTACAAGACTAAAATGGGGTCAGATTTAACTGTGAGAGATGACTAGTGGTTAAAAGAATGAGACATAAAAGAAGATTGGTTTAAATAGATTTGGTTTATTTACAAGGTTCACATAAAAGACTTTAAAACAACACGATAAAACGAGGTAAACGCTGTTAAAAGAATACAGTTCATTTGTCCATACCCTAAAAACAGTCCAAGAATCCCAGTGTGTTGATAAGTCCAATGTGAGTGTCCACCGGTGTATATACAATCCACAGAAAGTGTAATCCAAAGTTTGCAGGTGGTGAATGGAAAGGTGAGCTCTAAAATTAGCAACTCCTCAATCCAACAGTTTGGTGACTGTCCTTTGTTTGTCATGCTGCTCTCTTATACAGTTGTACTTCCTGCTTCCTGTCATGTGTCTAGTCACATGGCAGGCCAACCATCCATTTTTTAAAGACACACACTCACTTAAAATGTTAAGAGTAATAAAATGGCCTAAAAAACATGTAAAACACTTAAAACTCTATAATACATTTAAATGATTGTAATAAATAGAGCGGTAAAACACGTCTTTCTAAAAGCCAGCATATTATATAAATAGTGAAGAAAAGGCAAAAGCTTACAGCACCTGGTATTCCCAGGCGGTCTCCCATCCAAGTACTAAGCAGGCCCGACGCTGCTTAGCTTCCGAGATCAGACGAGATCGGGCGCTCTCAGCGCGGTATGGCCGTAAGCGAGGGCTGCTCCAAAAAGTGGGCTATTTAAAGATCAGCCTCCGTAAAAGCCAGCATATTATATAAATAGTGAAGAAAAGGCAAAAGCTTACAGCACCTGGTATTCCCAGGCGGTCTCCCATCCAAGTACTAAGCAGGCCCGACGCTGCTTAGCTTCCGAGATCAGACGAGATCGGGCGCTCTCAGCGCGGTATGGCCGTAAGCGAGGGCTGCTCCAAAAAGTGGGCTATTTAAAGATCAGCCTCCGTAAAAGCCAGCATATTATATAAATAGTGAAGAAAAGGCAAAAGCTTACAGCACCTGGTATTCCCAGGCGGTCTCCCATCCAAGTGTAACAATCGGCCTTATCAGCCGAGTTACAAGACTAAAATGGGATCAGATTTAACTGTGAGAGATGACTAGTGGTTAAAAGAATGAGACATAAAAGAAGATTGGTTTAAATAGATTTGGTTTATTTACAAGGTTCACATAAAAGACTTTAAAACAACACGATAAAACGAGGTAAACGCTGTTAAAAGAATACAGTTCATTTGTCCATACCCTAAAAACAGTCCAAGAATCCCAGTGTGTTGATAAGTCCAATGTGAGTGTCCACCGGTGTATATACAATCCACAGAAAGTGTAATCCAAAGTTTGCAGGTGGTGAATGGAAAGGTGAGCTCTAAAATTAGCAACTCCTCAATCCAACAGTTTGGTGACTGTCCTTTGTTTGTCATGCTGCTCTCTTATACAGTTGTACTTCCTGCTTCCTGTCATGTGTCTAGTCACATGGCAGGCCAACCATCCATTTTTTAAAGACACACACTCACTTAAAATGTTAAGAGTAATAAAATGGCCTAAAAAACATGTAAAACACTTAAAACTCTATAATACATTTAAATGATTGTAATAAATAGAGCGGTAAAACACGTCTTTCTAAAAGCCAGCATATTATATAAATAGTGAAGAAAAGGCAAAAGCTTACAGCACCTGGTATTCCCAGGCGGTCTCCCATCCAAGTACTAAGCAGGCCCGACGCTGCTTAGCTTCCGAGATCAGACGAGATCGGGCGCTCTCAGCGCGGTATGGCCGTAAGCGAGGGCTGCTCCAAAAAGTGGGCTATTTAAAGATCAGCCTCCGTAAAAGCCAGCATATTATATAAATAGTGAAGAAAAGGCAAAAGCTTACAGCACCTGGTAATCCCAGGCGGTCTCCCATCCAAGTGTAACAATCGGCCTTATCAGCCGAGTTACAAGACTAAAATGGGGTCAGATTTAACTGTGAGAGATGACTAGTGGTTAAAAGAATGAGACATAAAAGAAGATTGGTTTAAATAGATTTGGTTTATTTACAAGGTTCACATAAAAGACTTTAAAACAACACGATAAAACGAGGTAAACGCTGTTAAAAGAATACAGTTCATTTGTCCATACCCTAAAAACAGTCCAAGAATCCCAGTGTGTTGATAAGTCCAATGTGAGTGTCCACCGGTGTATATACAATCCACAGAAAGTGTAATCCAAAGTTTGCAGGTGGTGAATGGAAAGGTGAGCTCTAAAATTAGCAACTCCTCAATCCAACAGTTTGGTGACTGTCCTTTGTTTGTCATGCTGCTCTCTTATACAGTTGTACTTCCTGCTTCCTGTCATGTGTCTAGTCACATGGCAGGCCAACCATCCATTTTTTAAAGACACACACTCACTTAAAATGTTAAGAGTAATAAAATGGCCTAAAAAACATGTAAAACACTTAAAACTCTATAATACATTTAAATGATTGTAATAAATAGAGCGGTAAAACACGTCTTTCTAAAAGCCAGCATATTATATAAATAGTGAAGAAAAGGCAAAAGCTTACAGCACCTGGTATTCCCAGGCGGTCTCCCATCCAAGTACTAAGCAGGCCCGACGCTGCTTAGCTTCCGAGATCAGACGAGATCGGGCGCTCTCAGCGCGGTATGGCCGTAAGCGAGGGCTGCTCCAAAAAGTGGGCTATTTAAAGATCAGCCTCCGTAAAAGCCAGCATATTATATAAATAGTGAAGAAAAGGCAAAAGCTTACAGCACCTGGTATTCCCAGGCGGTCTCCCATCCAAGTACTAAGCAGGCCCGACGCTGCTTAGCTTCCGAGATCAGACGAGATCGGGCGCTCTCAGCGCGGTATGGCCGTAAGCGAGGGCTGCTCCAAAAAGTGGGCTATTTAAAGATCAGCCTCCGTAAAAGCCAGCATATTATATAAATAGTGAAGAAAAGGCAAAAGCTTACAGCACCTGGTATTCCCAGGCGGTCTCCCATCCAAGTGTAACAATCGGCCTTATCAGCCGAGTTACAAGACTAAAATGGGATCAGATTTAACTGTGAGAGATGACTAGTGGTTAAAAGAATGAGACATAAAAGAAGATTGGTTTAAATAGATTTGGTTTATTTACAAGGTTCACATAAAAGACTTTAAAACAACACGATAAAACGAGGTAAACGCTGTTAAAAGAATACAGTTCATTTGTCCATACCCTAAAAACAGTCCAAGAATCCCAGTGTGTTGATAAGTCCAATGTGAGTGTCCACCGGTGTATATACAATCCACAGAAAGTGTAATCCAAAGTTTGCAGGTGGTGAATGGAAAGGTGAGCTCTAAAATTAGCAACTCCTCAATCCAACAGTTTGGTGACTGTCCTTTGTTTGTCATGCTGCTCTCTTATACAGTTGTACTTCCTGCTTCCTGTCATGTGTCTAGTCACATGGCAGGCCAACCATCCATTTTTTAAAGACACACACTCACTTAAAATGTTAAGAGTAATAAAATGGCCTAAAAAACATGTAAAACACTTAAAACTCTATAATACATTTAAATGATTGTAATAAATAGAGCGGTAAAACACGTCTTTCTAAAAGCCAGCATATTATATAAATAGTGAAGAAAAGGCAAAAGCTTACAGCACCTGGTATTCCCAGGCGGTCTCCCATCCAAGTACTAAGCAGGCCCGACGCTGCTTAGCTTCCGAGATCAGACGAGATCGGGCGCTCTCAGCGCGGTATGGCCGTAAGCGAGGGCTGCTCCAAAAAGTGGGCTATTTAAAGATCAGCCTCCGTAAAAGCCAGCATATTATATAAATAGTGAAGAAAAGGCAAAAGCTTACAGCACCTGGTAATCCCAGGCGGTCTCCCATCCAAGTGTAACAATCGGCCTTATCAGCCGAGTTACAAGACTAAAATGGGGTCAGATTTAACTGTGAGAGATGACTAGTGGTTAAAAGAATGAGACATAAAAGAAGATTGGTTTAAATAGATTTGGTTTATTTACAAGGTTCACATAAAAGACTTTAAAACAACACGATAAAACGAGGTAAACGCTGTTAAAAGAATACAGTTCATTTGTCCATACCCTAAAAACAGTCCAAGAATCCCAGTGTGTTGATAAGTCCAATGTGAGTGTCCACCGGTGTATATACAATCCACAGAAAGTGTAATCCAAAGTTTGCAGGTGGTGAATGGAAAGGTGAGCTCTAAAATTAGCAACTCCTCAATCCAACAGTTTGGTGACTGTCCTTTGTTTGTCATGCTGCTCTCTTATACAGTTGTACTTCCTGCTTCCTGTCATGTGTCTAGTCACATGGCAGGCCAACCATCCATTTTTTAAAGACACACACTCACTTAAAATGTTAAGAGTAATAAAATGGCCTAAAAAACATGTAAAACACTTAAAACTCTATAATACATTTAAATGATTGTAATAAATAGAGCGGTAAAACACGTCTTTCTAAAAGCCAGCATATTATATAAATAGTGAAGAAAAGGCAAAAGCTTACAGCACCTGGTATTCCCAGGCGGTCTCCCATCCAAGTACTAAGCAGGCCCGACGCTGCTTAGCTTCCGAGATCAGACGAGATCGGACGCTCTCAGCGCGGTATGGCCGTAAGCGAGGGCTGCTCCAAAAAGTGGGCTATTTAAAGATCAGCCTCCGTAAAAGCCAGCATATTATATAAATAGTGAAGAAAAGGCAAAAGCTTACAGCACCTGGTATTCCCAGGCGGTCTCCCATCCAAGTACTAAGCAGGCCCGACGCTGCTTAGCTTCCGAGATCAGACGAGATCGGGCGCTCTCAGCGCGGTATGGCCGTAAGCGAGGGCTGCTCCAAAAAGTGGGCTATTTAAAGATCAGCCTCCGTAAAAGCCAGCATATTATATAAATAGTGAAGAAAAGGCAAAAGCTTACAGCACCTGGTAATCCCAGGCGGTCTCCCATCCAAGTGTAACAATCGGCCTTATCAGCCGAGTTACAAGACTAAAATGGGGTCAGATTTAACTGTGAGAGATGACTAGTGGTTAAAAGAATGAGACATAAAAGAAGATTGGTTTAAATAGATTTGGTTTATTTACAAGGTTCACATAAAAGACTTTAAAACAACACGATAAAACGAGGTAAACGCTGTTAAAAGAATACAGTTCATTTGTCCATACCCTAAAAACAGTCCAAGAATCCCAGTGTGTTGATAAGTCCAATGTGAGTGTCCACCGGTGTATATACAATCCACAGAAAGTGTAATCCAAAGTTTGCAGGTGGTGAATGGAAAGGTGAGCTCTAAAATTAGCAACTCCTCAATCCAACAGTTTGGTGACTGTCCTTTGTTTGTCATGCTGCTCTCTTATACAGTTGTACTTCCTGCTTCCTGTCATGTGTCTAGTCACATGGCAGGCCAACCATCCATTTTTTAAAGACACACACTCACTTAAAATGTTAAGAGTAATAAAATGGCCTAAAAAACATGTAAAACACTTAAAACTCTATAATACATTTAAATGATTGTAATAAATAGAGCGGTAAAACACGTCTTTCTAAAAGCCAGCATATTATATAAATAGTGAAGAAAAGGCAAAAGCTTACAGCACCTGGTATTCCCAGGCGGTCTCCCATCCAAGTACTAAGCAGGGCCGACGCTGCTTAGCTTCCGAGATCAGACGAGATCGGGCGCTCTCAGCGCGGTATGGCCGTAAGCGAGGGCTGCTCCAAAAAGTGGGCTATTTAAAGATCAGCCTCCGTAAAAGCCAGCATATTATATAAATAGTGAAGAAAAGGCAAAAGCTTACAGCACCTGGTAATCCCAGGCGGTCTCCCATCCAAGTGTAACAATCGGCCTTATCAGCCGAGTTACAAGACTAAAATGGGGTCAGATTTAACTGTGAGAGATGACTAGTGGTTAAAAGAATGAGACATAAAAGAAGATTGGTTTAAATAGATTTGGTTTATTTACAAGGTTCACATAAAAGACTTTAAAACAACACGATAAAACGAGGTAAACGCTGTTAAAAGAATACAGTTCATTTGTCCATACCCTAAAAACAGTCCAAGAATCCCAGTGTGTTGATAAGTCCAATGTGAGTGTCCACCGGTGTATATACAATCCACAGAAAGTGTAATCCAAAGTTTGCAGGTGGTGAATGGAAAGGTGAGCTCTAAAATTAGCAACTCCTCAATCCAACAGTTTGGTGACTGTCCTTTGTTTGTCATGCTGCTCTCTTATACAGTTGTACTTCCTGCTTCCTGTCATGTGTCTAGTCACATGGCAGGCCAACCATCCATTTTTTAAAGACACACACTCACTTAAAATGTTAAGAGTAATAAAATGGCCTAAAAAACATGTAAAACACTTAAAACTCTATAATACATTTAAATGATTGTAATAAATAGAGCGGTAAAACACGTCTTTCTAAAAGCCAGCATATTATATAAATAGTGAAGAAAAGGCAAAAGCTTACAGCACCTGGTATTCCCAGGCGGTCTCCCATCCAAGTACTAAGCAGGCCCGACGCTGCTTAGCTTCCGAGATCAGACGAGATCGGGCGCTCTCAGCGCGGTATGGCCGTAAGCGAGGGCTGCTCCAAAAAGTGGGCTATTTAAAGATCAGCCTCCGTAAAAGCCAGCATATTATATAAATAGTGAAGAAAAGGCAAAAGCTTACAGCACCTGGTATTCCCAGGCGGTCTCCCATCCAAGTACTAAGCAGGCCCGACGCTGCTTAGCTTCCGAGATCAGACGAGATCGGGCGCTCTCAGCGCGGTATGGCCGTAAGCGAGGGCTGCTCCAAAAAGTGGGCTATTTAAAGATCAGCCTCCGTAAAAGCCAGCATATTATATAAATAGTGAAGAAAAGGCAAAAGCTTACAGCACCTGGTATTCCCAGGCGGTCTCCCATCCAAGTGTAACAATCGGCCTTATCAGCCGAGTTACAAGACTAAAATGGGATCAGATTTAACTGTGAGAGATGACTAGTGGTTAAAAGAATGAGACATAAAAGAAGATTGGTTTAAATAGATTTGGTTTATTTACAAGGTTCACATAAAAGACTTTAAAACAACACGATAAAACGAGGTAAACGCTGTTAAAAGAATACAGTTCATTTGTCCATACCCTAAAAACAGTCCAAGAATCCCAGTGTGTTGATAAGTCCAATGTGAGTGTCCACCGGTGTATATACAATCCACAGAAAGTGTAATCCAAAGTTTGCAGGTGGTGAATGGAAAGGTGAGCTCTAAAATTAGCAACTCCTCAATCCAACAGTTTGGTGACTGTCCTTTGTTTGTCATGCTGCTCTCTTATACAGTT